>NC_042960.1:34567087-34867087 GCF_901001165.1 Salmo trutta | reverse complement strand
CGGCCAGAGAATTGAACCCTGTGGTACCCCCATAGAGACTGCCAGAGGTCCGGACAACAGGCCCTCTGATTTGACACACTGAACTCTTTCTGAGTAGTAGTTGGTGAACCAGGGGAGGCAGTCAGTATGGAGAAAAAATGTGTGAAATGTATGCATTCACTACTGTAAGTTGCTCTGGATAAGAGCGTCTGCTAAATGTAATATAAATGTCATTTGAGAAACCAAGGCTGTTGAGTCTGCCGATAAGGATACGGTGATTGACAGAGTCGAAAGCCTTGGCCAGGTCGATGAAGACGGCTGCACAGTACTGTCTTTTATTGATGGCGGTTATGATATTGTTTAGTACCTTGAGCGTGGCTGAGGTGCACCTGTGACTAGCTGGGAAACCGGATTGCACAGCGGAGAAGGTACGGTGGGATTCGAAATGGTCAGTGATCTGTTTGTTAACTTGGCTTTCGAAGACTTTAGAAAGGCAGGGCAGGATGGATATAGGTCTATAACAGTTTGGGTCTAGAGTGTCACCCCCTTTGAAGAGGGGGATGACCGCGGCAGCTTTCCAATCTTTAGGGATCTCGGACGATACAAAAGAGAGGTTGAACAGACTAATAATAGGGGTTGCAACAATGGCGGCAGATCATTTTAGAAAGAGAGGGTCCAGATTGTCTAGCCCAGCTGATTGGTACGGGTCCAGGTTTTGCATCTCTTTCAGAACATCTGCTATCTGGATTTGGGTGAAGGAGAAGCTGGGGAGGCTAAGGCAAGTAGCTGCGGGGGGTACGGAGCTGTTGGCCTCCGCACCCCCCGCAAGTCTCGAATATCATGCATTTATCGGTGGAGACAGTGTTACCTAGAATCAGTGCAGTGGGCAGCTGGGAGGAGGTGCTCTTATTCTCCATGGACTTTACAGTGTCCCAAAACCTTTTGGAGTTAGAGCTACAAGATGCCAATTTCTAGCCTTTGCTTTCCTGACTGACTGCGTGTATTGGTTCCTGATTTCCCTGAAAAGTTGCATATCGCGGGGACTATTTGATGCTAGTGCAGTGCGCCACAGGATGTTTTTGTGCTGGTCGTGGGCAGTCAGGTCTGGAGTGAACCAAGGGCTATATCTGTTCTTAGTTCTACATTTTTTGAAAGGGGCATGGTTATATAAGATGGTGAGGAAATTACTTTTAAAGAACGACCAGGCATCCTCCACTGAGCGTTTGACAGTGATGAGGTGTGGTCGATTGACCGCGGACCCATAGCGGATGCAGGCAATGAGCCAGTGTTCGCTGAGATCCTGATTGAAAACAGCAGAGGTCTATTTGGAGGGCAAGTTGGTCAGGATAATATTTATGAGGGTGCCCATGCTAACGGATTTTGGGTTGTACCCGCTGGGTTCCTTCATAATTTGTGTGAGATTGAGGGCATCTAGTTTAGATTGTAGGACTGCCGGGGTGTTAAGCATATCCCAGTTTAGGTCACCTAGCAGAACGAACTCTGAAGATAGATGGGGTGCAATCAATTCACATATGGTGTCCAGGACACAGCTGGGAGCTGCGGGCGGTCTATAACAGGCAGCAACAGTGAGAGACTTATTTCTGGAGAGATTAATTTTTTGAATTAGAAGCTCGAACTGTTTGGGCATAGACCTGGAAAGTATGACAGAACTTTGCAGGCGATCTCTGCAGTAGATTGCAACTCCACCCCCTTTGGCAGTTCTATCTTGACGGAAAATGTTGTAGTTGGGGATGGAAATCTCAGAATGTTTGGTGGCCTTCCTTAGTCAGGATTCAGACACGGCAAGGACATCAGGGTTGGCGGCAGTGAGTAAAACAAACATAGGGAGGAGGCTTCTGATGTTAACATGCATGAAACCAAGGCTTTTTCTGTTACAGATGAGAGTGACTAGGGACACGCAGGGCCTGGGTTAACCTCCACATCACCCGAGGAACAGAGGAGGAGTAGGATGAGGGTACGGCTAAAGGCTATCAAAACTTGTCGTCTAGTGCGTTGGGGACAGAGAATAAAAGAAGCAGATTTCTGGGCATGGTAGAATAGATTCAGGGCATAACATACCGACAGGGGTATGGTGGGGTGCGGGTGCAGTGGAGGTAAACCCAGGCACCGAGTGATGATAAGAGAGGTTGCATCTCTGGACCAGCTAGTTATGCTGGGTGAGGTCATCACAGGTGTGGGAGGTGGGACAAAGGAGGTATCTGAGGCATGTTGAGTGGGACTAGGGGCTCCGCAGTAAACTAAGACAATAATAACTATCCTAAACAACAGTGTGCAAGGCATATTGACATTTGAGAGAGACATAAAGCGAGGCATAAAGCAATCACAGGTGTTGATTGGGAGAGCTAGCTAAGGCAACAATGGGTAAGACAACAACAGCTAATCAGCTAAGACAACAACAACAGGTAAAATGGCGATGAATGGGCGGAGAGGGTCAATTAACTACACACAGGGCCTGAGTTGGAGCCGACAGATAAACAAAAAATAAACAAAATGGAGTACCGTGAATACACTTTGTTCTGATTTTATTTAGGAGAGAGAAAGATAGAAAGAGTGTAGGGAGAAAATGCGATTCTGCAGCAATATCATTCATGATTCATCCTTCATTCCTTCTCTATATTCCTTGTTCACAGAAGATGGAGAGAAGGAAGAGGAGAGGAGGGTGCAACATGGATGATTCATCAGCTATTTCTACAGCGAATGCCATCTGAACAAAGGTAATAATTGCAGTGTATACGTCTAATACATATCACCATACGAGAAAATATGGTCTTATCTGACTCACACCATGGCAGGTTGTCATGCTGTAGACCTGGTTGATGGTAGAGTTTAATCATAAGAGTGATTGTTGGACCATTACCAGTTCATTCATGCAGCGTTACTGCCCCCTGCTGACAGCTATAGAAATCACTTATTGCAGCAGTAGCTTCCTGTTATAAAAAGCAGGTGACGATAGCTGATAGTAAATGGAGCACAGTCACAGTAGTGGCTCGTTCTGCAGTAGATTCATTCAGAGGTAACAATACACAGACAATGCTGCCTATCTAACACACATGGACACGCAAACAAGCACATGCACACATACGCTCTCACACTCAATTCAATTAAAAGGGCTTTATTGGCATGGGAAACATATGTTTACATTGCCAAAGAACTCTCTCTTTCTCCCCCCCACCCCCTCTCCAACCCAGTCATGGTTTTGAGTGTAGCAGTCAGGGGTGCACAGTCAGAGGAGAGAAAAGTCATCAAAGCTGACTCACTCTGTAATCGCTCATGTAAACAGTCAAGATGGGGCAAGTTCAACAGAGGACACTGTTTAAACCATGTGTGTGCGGGTGTGCTTGCATGACAGCAAGCATGTTGCAAGTATATGTGTTATGTGTTCTGTGTGTCTGTGTGTGTGCCCACATGCTTGTATGACATTTAGCACAGTATGTGCAAGTATGTGCTGTGTGGGTGTGTGCGTGTCCGTGTGTGTGATGACATAACAACATGTTAAAAAGTCAGCCCTCCTGGCTGATGCTGACTGGATGTTGAAGCACTGTGAGTCATACAGCCTTTAACCTAGCCAGTGATGAACAGCAAACATAATCCTCAGTACTTTAATATCGTTGTAGCCTCTTTACCACTGCAGCACTCAACACCACTTGGTTAGGGCTATATGACATCATCATCATCTCTGCCATTTCTCGACTATCAATTGCTCAGGATAACATCAGGGCATGGACTGCTCAGAGCTCAGTGGTAGTACTGGCACCTACTGGCAGAGTGGTAGAGAAGAGTAGAGATTTCATAAAACATATACAGTATGCAGCATGTCTCAACAATAATGTCTGCTTATACATTTAACTTGATCCAAAGATTTGCTGACTGGTTATGAACTTGTTATTTCAAATGTGACACGGATAGGACAAGGAAATGGACCTGACCTTCATGTAGGTTTTTCAACATTATATCCCAAATGAAATACAGTACAACACAATATAATACCATCAGTCATGTCATTCCCATAGAAATAGAGTCATCTGTCTGCATTATGCGTAGGCATATTCCCACCCTATAGGACCATTTATCCTCTATTGACCAACCTACATCATAACTATGAGCGGAGGCAGGAGGTCTGGCTTATTTATATTCTCCCGTCATGAATGTTAAAGCATAATCAATAACCAAGTGATAATAACACTGTTTACCAACATGTATCTATTTCCTTGGATCGATTTTCATGGATCTATTTCAGGCAGATCCCCCACTTTCATCTGTGAGACAACGCACCATGGTGAGGGTGAGGGTGTATCTAGTAAGGGTGAGATTAATGAGATCGAACGGAAGTGACTATATTTATGGATGGGCGTGAAAGCAATGTAGGACATCAAAATATATTTATTAGTTCCAAATAGGATAATCAACAATTACAGAAATACAATTTTCTAGTTTATTTCCCCAACACATACACCCCCCCCCCAACCCAAAGATAGACAAAAGCATAACTACCAAACATTAACAGAAACATAAAAAAATAAAAAGGTCCTCACATTTCCAATAATAAAAATAAATAAAAAGTATAATATGCAGTCGCAGATAATGCAGATTACGCTTCAACTATAGCCAATATTCACAGAAAAAAATAGAGGATATACAGATTCACAGCTTCCATGCTTCATCAGTATCACCGGTTTGCAAAAACTCACAAAACAGATCCCAAATATCATGAAACTCTGGGGCTTTCTTTTTCACTATATAAGTACATTTTTCAAGAGCCAAGTTCATTATTTTTTACCAATGACCAAGTGAGGGGGAACTGACATACTTCCAGTGGAAGCAATTAAATGTCTAGCTTGTAATAGGCAGAGGTCAACCATTTTATTTTCTCTCCCATGTAAAGTGATATTCCCTGGGTAAAGATTTAGGATGTAAAGTTTAAGGATTAGTGGTATTCGGGTAGAGGTAATCTCAGAGATATAGCACAGTACTGAGCTCCAAAACTTTTGTATCTCAGCACATTCCCACAGGCATTGATACAAGGTCCCTAAATGCTTGTTACATTTAACACACAGGTCTGGGATATTAGTGTCAAATTTGTGGAGCTTAACAGGGGTGATATATGTTCTCATTATCCAACTGTATTGCAACAATCTCAGGCGGGTGTTTATTGTCTATATCTGAGCTCTATAGCATATCATACCCCAGTCCTCTGCTGAAATATCTTCCTGCATGTCTTGTATCCAATGAAGTCTCTTACAATCAGAGTTGTCTTTATGTGCAGCTACCATTTTCCCATATAATGACGTGATCTGACCTTTCCCATAACACATGTTAACAGAGAGCGTTTCTAAAGTGGTCAAAGGAGGTTGTAGGGCAGATTGTTTTAGACTGGAAAAATGGAGCTTCTCAATTGTAAGTATTTGAAAAAATGCTTTTGTGGTAAGTTAAAGCTTCCCTTTAGTTCTTCAAATGAAATGGGCCCTTTTTCATTGTATAAGTCCATTACTTTAACAATACCTTTTCTTGCCCATTCTTTAAACCCCAAGTCATTTTTTTACCAGGTGTGAAATTGTCATTGCCCCAAATTGGTGTAAAACTGGATAATACAGGGAATTCGCCCAGATATGCTGTAATTTGTGCCATATAGTTAGGGTGTTTTTAACAAAGGGATTAGTAGTATTCTTCTTTAGTTTCTTAAAGGGAGCAGAGTACAAATATCCATCCAAAGTTAAGCCTTTTGTGGACAACATTTCAGTCTACAGCCAGGGTGAGTAGTATGGTTTCTTGGAGAACTAAAACATTGCAGCTCTAAGTTGTGCAGCCAGTAATACCACTGTAGGTTTGAAAGTTGCAATCCCCCCTGTCATAGGGCAAATAAAGAAGAGAAAGGCTAACCCCTGGTTTTCTGTTGCTCTAGATAAAATTTGAGAGTATCTTGCTGATCTTTGGGAAAAATAAAATGGTGGAGCCAGAGGAATTGATTGAAATAGATAAAGAAATTTGAGTAGAATATTAATCTTAATAATATTTATTCTACCAATAATAGATATAGGCAAAGATGTCCATCTGTTAATTCTGTTACACTTGTTACCATGGGTTCATCATTTGTTGAACTCAAGGAGCTCATTTCTGGTGTGATTTTAATACCAAGATACGTGAAACCTTGTTCTGTATTCACAAATGGATGCTGTAAAACTGGATTCAGTCTCTCTTGCTTCTGGAGGAAAAGGATGGGAGATTTGGTTTTATTAACTTTAAACCCAGAAAACGGACCAAAGTTATTAATTCAATTGGAGAGAGAAGAGATGGAATTCTTAAGATCTGTTAGGAATTAAAGGGTATCATCGGCATACAGGGCCACTCGATGTTCGGGTGGGCCCTTACTGCAATTGCAAAGGGTTCTATAGCTAAAAGAAAGAGTCTTGGACTGGCCAGACATCCTTGTCTCGTGCCCCGAAAAAGCTTAAAAGGTTGTGAAATCAAGTTGTTAGTGGCAACTTCTGCAGTGGGGTCCGTATATAATATCTTAATCCATTTACAGAAGTAGTTCCCAAACCAAAATCTCTTAAGCACTTCAAATAAATAATCACTTAACTCTATTGAATGCCTTCTCTGCATCAAGTGAGAGTATGGCAGTATCAGGGGACCCTTCACACATGTTTAGTACTCTCCTCACATTGTGAAAACCTTGATGGTTTTCCACAAAGCCATTTTAGTCTTAGTGTATTAGATATGGGAGCACTCTATCCAATCTCCTAAATATTTTAGAGTCAGAGTTCAGAAGAGAAATCAGTCTGTAACTTTCACATTTTGTTGAGGATTTATTAGGCTTCAGAATTAGAGTGATTCAAGCAGTACTTAGAGAGGGGGAGACAACCTTGCTGAAAGGATTCAGCATACATATTCAAAAGTGGACCTAGAAGTTTGTCCTTAAATATCTTATAAATATCTATTGGAAGCCCATCTGGACCTGCCACTTTACCTCACTTCATATTGAAAATAGCATCAGATATTTCAACACCATCCAATTTCTTTTGTCTTCTGAAATAAAGGGAAAATCAAGATTCAGAGTTGTAAAGTGTATTGTAGTAGGAAGCAAATGTTTGGTTTATTTCTACAGTATCCATTGATAATTGTCCTTGTAAATTATGAACTGCATTAATGTCTGTCTGAATTGAACTTCTTAATGCGCCAGGCCAGCAATTTACCAGGTTTTTCACCTTGATCATAGAAGGACTGTTTCAGCCTCGTTAAGCTGTTTGCAGCCTTTGAGGTGGAAAGTTCTTCATACTGAGCTTTAAGAGCAAATAATTCCTTGTTTACTTCTACTGAGTTATCCGAAAAAGCTTCCCTCTCCAATTCTCTGATTTTGCTGTCCATCTCTCTCTTTTTCAGATTTAATTGATTTGAAACATTTACATTTTACATTTTAGTCATTTAGCAGACGCTCTTATCCAGAGCGACTTACAGTAGTGAATGCATACATTTCATACATTTTTTTTTTTTTTTCTGTGCTGGCCCCCCGTGGGAATCGAACCCACAACCCTGGTGTTGCAAACACCATGCTCTACCAACTGAGCTACAGGGAAGGCTACTGGTAAAACATATCATTTGCCCCCTAATATATGCTTTGAAAGCCTCCCACCTAGTACTCGCTGACGTTTGGTCAGCATTCACTGTAAAATAAACATCTATATGCACTCCAATGTAATGTAAGAAGTCTGGGTCCTGTAACCATCTGGGATGCAAACGCCATCTAGAGGATCCTTTTACTAGTTTTGCATCCTTATAGAATAATCACACAGGTGAATGGTCACTCAGAACAATACTATCATATTCACTTCCTATATGAGAATATGATTTAATATGATTCAAATGTCGACGAGTAACATGAATACTCCCTTTTACTCGGGTTCTGAGTCCTCCAAGGTTCACATAGATTCAAGTCCTTAATGAAATGCTGTAATTTCTTTCTACTCTGCGAGTGGGAAGTGTCTAAACCAGAGGAGCGATCTAGATGAGGATCAAGAGTGCAACTAAAATCCCCTGACATTATGACTTTGCCAGGAAGGGAGGCTATCAATAGAAATACATTCTCAAAGAATTTGGGATTATCATCATTAGGACCATAAACATTAACCAGAATAATACACTCATTCAAAAGAGTTCCCTGTATCAAAATGTATCTATCTATCAGCTGTATCAGTTACAATATTATCTATTTGAAACGGAACAGATTTGTGAATTAAAACCATAACACCATGAGAATGAGAGGAGAAACTGGATGCTATTACTTGCCCTTGCCATCTCCTGCGTACTTTAAGTAGCTCATCCTTCAACAAGTGAGTTTCTTGAAGGAACACAATAGGTGAATTAAGTTGTTTAAGCCTAGTAATAACCTGTTTAAGCTTGGATAGTTTACAAACTCCACGGACATTACACAAAGTCAATTTCAGTTTTGCATTTGGAGACATTTAACCAAAGATGTAAACATGGAATAAGCTATAGCATAAAGGCATATCTAAAATATGTTTAGTATCCACAAGGACCGCATTCATATTTTGTAGTGAGGAAAATATGTAAAGAACTGTTGGAACAAACAAACATAAATCTATCCTGACAGTAAAACACTGAACCCCATTCCCCTGTCTCCCTAACCGAGACACCCAACGCTTCCTCTCCCACCTCCCCCTAATCGTAGAGTGTAGCCTGGTGGACAACTGATCCATTAAAGGGAGCAGTCTACCCTAAGCGACGCTAAACAAAACAGTGTCTCCTGCCTTCTCTCGGCTATTACTCCTCACAAACAAAACAAAAGGCATATCTTGCAATATGTTATGTGAAATATCACAACAGAAGGCATATCTAGCAAGATGATATGTGAAATATCACAGTATTCGTTTGAAAAATAGCAAAGAATAGCTCCACCTAAAACATTAACGCTAGCCAGAGACTAACGTTAACGTTACAGTATGGACAGTCCAAAATAGTTGTAGATGAACTGTTGCTAGTAGCTACCAAGTAACAAAATGGCCCATACATATAGCGTTAACGTAGTCTACCATGATAAGTTTATAAACCAAAAAAAGTATCAAAGATCAGAAATGAACAGGCTACGTGAGAAAAGGAGATACCATTGAATATGTGCTACGTTACCCAAAGGCCCTTTGCACATGATGTCAGGCTTGCACGTGAGTGTCAATCATTTTAGTCCAAGGATATGATAGAAACTTAAGTCTTCATATAAAGTATTCCCGATGCTTCTCGGTGGTGCAGGATGAATGAATAAGGTCCCACTGTGTCATGGCTGGCTCACTGGCTAAATAAGTGAGGTAACATTAGCCATTTTGAGTCTGTTAACATGGAGTTAAACAACTTTGCCGGCCTTTTACAGTGTTTTATGTAATCCAATGGAAGAGAATTATCAACATAACAAAAATAAACTTAAACATGACATCCAACGTTCAATGGACAGCTATCTCGCCTGTCATATAGAAGAAACTGAGCTAACTGATGAGCACATACGGGCTACAAATAATATAAAGAAACTTTGCGTGGGCTAACTCTCCATATTATTCACTTAACTGTTGTGCTAGCTACAGTACTACAGTAGCAGCTAATACATTGACTAATGTTAGTTAGCTTACCAACAGTCACATAATCCAAGATGATGCGAGATGTTCTTCTTGTTTTAGGAAGACTATGTCGATTCATAAATGTATGTAGATACACCTGAAATTGTCCAAGAAAATAGCTGTTCGTGTTACGAGGATTTAAAATAAGAGATTAAAATAAGTTTAGCCGAAATTGTCAGGAGAGCACTAAAAACACGCAATAACCCCCCCATTAAGTCTACTTTATGAGACACTAAACAAAACAAGATCTCTCTCTATCTCTCTCTCACATGCACACACACATACACACCCACACACATACATTGATAACTTTTTACTCTTGTCTATACTGTTTATGTCATCTAGTCTCTGTTCAGGCTCTGCTCGCTGACTCAGTGTGGCTTCTCTGAAGTGATAGGCACACCTGCAGCACAACGGAAAAGGGGGTTGTGCTGGGACGAGTGTGTGTATGCAGTGTGTGTGTGTGTGTGTGTGTGTGTGTGTGTGTGTGTGTGTGTGTGTGTGTGTGTGTGTGTGTGGCTCCATACCTGAGAGACACACTCATGCATGAGGTCTATTTGCATCCAGGAGCTAACAGAGAAGCACCATGCCAAACCCCTCTGACTCCACTGAGCTACTCATCTGTGGTCCCTCTCCCTCTCTCTCTCTCCCCCTCTCTCTCACTCCCGCAGTGCGTGTGTACGTGTATATGTGTGCGTGTGTGTGTGTGCTGTATCCTCGCTGCTCCTCTCAGCTCGGATCTCTGTGTGACCTGTCTTGTTAGTGCTGGCTGTGCCAAGCTATGAGTCATCTCAGTTCTCTCTGACCATAGTTAGGGTCAAGACCAAGAAACAATCCTCACACACTGCTGCCTCAGAACAGCTTATCTCATACTCAACTTAATCTATTAGATATGTGCCTCTTGTAATTAACGCTACATTTAATGAAAAACTGTAATTTATCTTCTTGGTGACAGGGGGTAGTATTCAGAAATTCAGATGAATAACGTGCCCAAATTAAACTGCCTGCTACTCGGGCCCAGAAGGTAGGATATGCATATTATTAGTAGATTTGGATAGAGAACACTCTGATGTTTCTAAAACTGTTTGAATGATGTCTGTGAGTATAACAGAACTCATATGGCAGGCAAAAACCTGAGAAAAAATCCAACCAGGAAGTGGCTTGAAGTTTTTCTATCTAATCCCTATTCAAACTACAGTGTCTGTGGGGTCATTTTGCACTTCCTAAGGCTTCCACTAGATGTCAACAGTCTTTAGTACCTTGTTTTATGCTTCTACTGTTACTGGGGAGAGAATAGGAGCTGACTCAAGCCTGGGACCAACGAGTTGTTTACTGCGCACTCACGCAGGCGTGCCGCTCCTTCTTTTTCCACCGTAATGAATACGCTATTGTCCGGTTGGAATATTATCGAAGATTTATGTTAAAAAAACTCTAAGGGTTGATTTTAAACTTCGCTTGACATGTTTCTACGAATGGTAATGGAACTATTTGACTTTTCGTCTCCGGTTTTGCACTCACGCATTATGCCTTTGGATTAGTGATCTGAACACGTGAACAAAACGGAGGTATTTGGACATAAATATGGAGTTTATCGAACAAAACTAACATTTCTTGTGGAAGTGGGAGTCCTGGGAGTGCATTCCGACAAAGATCAGCAAAGGTAAGTGAAGATTTATAATACTAATTCTGAGTTTAGTTGACTCCAGAACTTGGCGGGTAACTGTATAGCTTGCTTTGATGGCTGAGCTCTGTACTCAGAATATTGAAAAATGTGCTTTCGCCGTAAAGCTATTTTGAAATCTGACACAGCGGTTGCATTAACCTGTCTGGGCTAGGGGGCAGTATTTTCACGGCCGGATAAAAAACGTACCCGATTTAAACTGGTTACTACTCTTGCCCAGAAACGAGAATATGCATATTATTAGTAAATTTGGATAGAAACCACTCTGAAGTTTCTAAAAATGTTTGAATGGTGTCTGTGAGTATAACAGAACTCATATGGCAGGCAAAAACCTGAGAAAATTCCAAGCAGGAAGTGGCCTGTCTGAGAATTTGTAGTTCTTCTTTTGATTCTCTATTGAAACTACAGTATCTGTGGGGTTACGGTGCACTTTCTAATGCTTCCATTGGCTGTCTAAAGCCTTCAGAAAGCAGATTGAGCCGCCTCCTGTCTCTGGGCAGAGTATAGTAGCTCAGTTTCTTAGTGGTCCGCCTGGGGACAAAGAGATTGGATATGCGCATTCACGCGTGCACACTGTTTTTTCTTTTCCTCTTTGAATGAATACACTATTGTCCGGTTGGAATATTATCGCTATTTTACGAGAAAAATACCATATAAATTGATTTTAAACAGCGTTTGACATGCTTCTAAGTACGGTAATGGAACATTTTGACTTTTTTGTCTCGAAATGCACTCGCGCATTACCCTTTGGATAGTGACCTGAACGCACGAACAAAACGGAGGTATTTGGACATAACTATGGATTATTTGGAACAAAAGCAACATTTCTTGTGGAATTAGCAGTCCTGGGAGTGCATTCTGACGAAGATCAGCAAAGGTAATACAATATTTCTAATACTAATTCTGAGTTTAGTTTGCGCCAAACTTGGCGGGTGTCAAAATAGCTAGCCGTGATGGCTGAGCTATGTACTCAGAATATTGAAAAATGTGCTTTCGCCGAAAAGCTATTTTAAAATCTGACATAGCGATTGCATAAAGGAGTTCTGTATCTATAATTCTTAAAATAATTGTTATGCATTTTGTCAACATTTATGATGAGTAATTTTGTAAATTCACCGGAAGTTTTTGGTGGGAATACATTTTCTGAACATCACATGCCAATGTAAAATGGGGTTTATGGATATAAATATGAACTTTATCGAACAAAACATACATGTATTGTGTAACATTGAGTCCTGGGAGTGTCATCTGATGAAGATCATCAAAGGTTAGTGATTCATTTTAGCTGTATTTCTGTTTTTTGTGACGCCTCTCCTTGCTTGGAAAATGGCTGTGTGGTTTTTCTTGTTTAGGCGCTGTCCTAACATAATCTAATGTTATGCTTTCGCCGTAAAGCCTTTTTGAAATCGGACAATATGGTTGGATTAACGAGAAGAAAATGGGATATAATAGTTGTATGTTTGAGAAATTTGAATTATGAGATTTTTGTTATTTTGAATTTGCCGCCCTGCTATTTCACTGGCTGTTGAATAGTGTGTACCGCGGGTGGCTAGCGTCCCACATGTCCCAGAGAGGTTTTAACCAGTCATTTCAAGTTTAAAATGTCACATGCACAACTACAGTGAAATGACTTTCTTCAAACTCAAAACCCAACAATGCAATAATCAATAACAATGTATTACTAGAAAATACACAAGAAATATGAAATACACAATTAAGTCAGTAAGCATATGTTACATTTCCATGTTTACAGTGCTTTCGGATAAGTATTTAGAACCCTTCACTTCTTCCACATTTTGTTATGTTACAGACTTATTCTAAAATGGATTAAATTGTTTTTTCCCCCTTATCAATCTACACACAATACCCCTTAAATGACACAGCAAGAACAGTTTACATTTTTTGCAAATGTATAACAATATAAAAAAACTTAAATCACATTTGCATAAGTATTCAGATCCTTTCCTCAGTACTTTGTTGAAGCACCTTTGGCAGCGATTACAGTCTCTAGTTTTCTTGGGTATGATGCTACAACCTTGGCACACCTCTATTTGGGGAGTTTCTCCCATTCTTCTTTGCAGATCCTCTCAAGCTCTGTCAGGTTGGATGGGGAGCGTCGCTGCACAGAAATGTTCAGGTCTCTCCAGAAATGTTTGATCGGGTTCAAATCCGGACTCTGGCTCGGCACTCAAGGACATTCAGAGGCTTGTCCCAAAGCAACTTCTGCGTTGTCTTCGCTGTGTGCTTAGCGTCATTGTCCTATTGGAAGGTGAACCTTCGCCCTAGTCTGAGGTCCTGAGCGCTCTGGAGCAGGTTTCATCAAGGATCTCTCCTTGCTTTGCTCCGTTCATCTTTCCCTCAATCCCGACTAGTCTCCCAGTTCCTGCCGCTGAAAAACATCCCCACAGCATGATGCTGCCACCACCATGCTTCACCGTAGATATGGTGCCAGGTTTCCTCCAGATGTGGCATTCAGGCCAAAGAGTTCAATCTTGGTTTCATCCGACCAGAGAATCTTGTTTCTCATGGTCTGAGAGTCTTTAGGTGCCTTTTGGCAAACTCCAAGCGGGCTGTCATGTGCCTTTTGCTGAGGAGTGGCTTCCGTTTGGCCACTCTGCCATAAAGGCTTGATTGGCGGAGTGCTGCAAAGATGGTTGTCCTTCTGGAATGTTCTCCCATCCCCACAGAGGAACTCTGGAGCTCTGTCAGAGTAACCATCGGGATCTTGGTCAACTCCCTGACCAAGGCCCTTCTCCCCCGATTGCTCAGTTTGGCCGTGCGGCCAGCTCTAGAAAGGATCTTGGGTGTTCCAAACTTATTCCATTTAAGAATGATGGAGGCCACTGTGTTCTTGGGGACCTTCAATGCTGCAGAAATGTTTTTGTAACCTACACTTCCCCAGATCTGTGCCTCGACACAATCCTGTCTCGGTGCTCTATAGAAAATTCCTTCGACCTCATGGCTTGGTTTTTGCTCTGACATGCACTGTCAACTGTTGGACCTTATATAGACAGATGTGTGCCTTTACAAATCATGTCCAATCAATTAAATTTACCACAGGTGGACTCCAAGTTCTGAAGGATGATCAATGGAAACAGGATGCACCTGAGCTCAATTTTGAGTCTCATAGCAAAGGGTCTGAATACTTATGTAAATAAGGTATTTCAGTTTTTTGTTTTTTTATACATTGCAAAAAAATTCAAAAAACCTGTTTTTGCTTTGTTATTATGGGGTATTGTGTGTAGATTGATGAGGATTTTTTTGTATTTAATCAATTTTAGAATAAGGCTGTAACGTAACAAAATGTGGAAAAAAATCAAGAACTGTAGATCCTGTTTCTGTCTACAAGAGGTTTTAGAGACTATGGAGATTGCATGAGGCAGCATAATAGCTAATTATAGACTCCTGTATTGTATTCCTTTAGCTCAATAAGAACAACAAATACCCAGAAGTGGGGAGGAGAAAAGGAGTGGAAATCAATATTCTGTGCTATTCCTCTGATCTCAACTCCTGGAGAACAGGACTGGAAAGAACAGAAGTGTAACAAGGGATTAGTCATCAAAACAAGAGAGGGAAGTAGGAGGGTGGAGAGAAAGTAGAGAGATTTAAAAAATGGAGAGAGAAGGAGAAAGGATGCGAATGTGACAAGGAGACTAAAGTGTGTTTTAGAGAGAGAAAGAGAGCGAGAGAGTAAGGGAGGGCTTGTGAGTGGGAATATTGTTATGTTCTGATCCCTTTTGATCAGTACGTGGGCGTAACTAAACCCCTCTTACTGTCTGCGATCGTCAGTCTCTCATTTTGTCACATTGTAAATTAAACATTACGTTCCCTTCACATCCTATTGATTATAGTGGAATCACATTTATTCCTGTGGCTGTGGTGTTTGACCCTGTCTGTTATTGTGTGTGTGTGTGTGTGTGTGTGTGTGTGTGTGTGTGTGTGTGTGTGTGTGTGTGTGTGTGTGTGTGTGTGTGTGTGTGTGTGTGTGTGTGTGTGTGTGTGTGTGTGCGCTTGTGTGCACTTGTGTGTGTGCAGTCAGTGGGGCTAGGCGGTAGGATATTGATCGGAGCAGGTCATGCTATGACTGACTGGGTCTACTGTTTGCACTGTGCCATCCTGCAGGTCTGTGCCAACACCACAATCAATAGTGGCACCACTGGGCAGCTCCTGTAGCAAACCAGTCTGCACAGTGAGCTTTTTCATTGAACAGGAATAAACTGTATTCTTTCCACTATTGTGTCTGTGTAGTGCATGCCAGTCTGCACAGGGTTTAAGAACTACACAACGCACCTGTATTAAACTTTGACCAATAAAAGGCGTTTTTTGGTCGGAAGCATCAGTACTTCATGTTTTCAGAAAGATGACGTCACTGTGCGATGTTAAGCTCTGAGCTGCCATCCGCTGCCATCTTCCCCCATGGCTGTGTAAAACAGACCAAATACTTCCTTTCATCTCCTCCATGCCATAAATCAGGCCAAAGAGATTAATCTTCGTACCGTCTAACTTGGTGTGGCTAATTTAGGCTTTAAGATGAGAACATGAGTCTAGCTGAGGGTGGTGGGCAGAGGTTAAGATTGTAAAGCTTGTTCTGCGAGAGAGAGAGAGAGAGAGAGAGAGAGAGAGAGGTTCACTTTTCAGGTTCACTTTTTACCCTCTACCTCTTAGGGATGGGCACAGTTAATTGAAAATCCGGAAATTTTCAGACTGCACAAATCAAGTGTTAACCAATTGAAAATCAACCACCTCATTGACACAACTCTGGTATAAAGGACTCTGAAGTGTAATGTCCAGGTCCAGCTTTTGTTTGAAATGCATGGAAGCGTATGAGTGCTATGGCAAAAATGTGAGGTTAAAATAAAATGGAATGTTTACATAGGTAAATAATTTCACGTGCATTTGTCCTGGAAAGCAACAGTAACTAAGGAGAGCAGGGCTTGCCAATGTGTGAATTACTTAATTAAGCATCAATCAAATATTTTTAACACATGAATAAACAGTTATGGCTAAAATTGTGAGATAGTCATTCAGTGCTTGCCAAATTGTGAGCCTATAAGCTTGGTTGAATAATAGTTTATAAATGCACTAAAATGGTCATAAGACAATCTCTTATTTCATCATGTAACCTTGCAAGGGTTTCACGGTTGAAGAACATTCTCACTTTTAGGATGCATTGGCACACTTATTTATTCATCCCAGGAATTAAGGCATCACTTCAAGATATGCCCATCTGCGCAACGAGCTTGAAATAACAACGACCTCGAATGTGCCCACAATTTCTGTTGACACTGACTTATAGTGACAGTACGCAAAGAACCGGGATCAAGAAGAATGTTGTGTGGAAAATCCAGACATAAGAGATTGCTGCAAAATAAGTGTTGTAGAGGAGACAAAAACAGGAGAGAGAAGGTTTTCCATGCACTTTGTTTTGCTTTTTGGATGCAGTAATTGTGCTGGTCTATTTAGCATAGGTAGTTATCTAGCTAGCTAGAGTTTGCCAGCTAGCTAGCTTACTGTTGGCTAACTAGCAAACGATAGCTTGCTAGCTGGAAAACATGAGCTAGACAACTACCTATTCTAAACCATAGCTAGCAAACGTTAGCTGCCGTTTTTGGTAGCTAGCTAACTTAGTTAATTAATATCTACAATAAAAACTTTCCATGCCTTAAAAGCTAATGTTAACTAGCTAGCTACCTAAATCTGGCAAATAGTTAGCTAGCTGGGCTCGATGGTCTTATTTTACATGAACCTTGTTCTCAGGGTGTCCGTATGGTATCCAAGGGTATTACGTGAGACACACCCAGCATGTTAACATTAGCTAGCTATCTATCTGTTTGTGTCAACACATCTATGAGTAGTTCCTTTTCAATGTTAACAGCTAGTTTATTAGTGTTAGCAAGC
Source organism: Salmo trutta (assembly GCF_901001165.1). NCBI lineage: Eukaryota > Metazoa > Chordata > Actinopteri > Salmoniformes > Salmonidae > Salmo > Salmo trutta. The sequence goes on along the minus strand of NC_042960.1, from coordinate 34,849,891 downwards.
ACCATTATATATAATGCTTGCTGGATAACACAACAACTAGGTAGCTAGGTCTAAATCCTAAATGATAGCTAGAAATCATGATAATGATGATAACAGACATATTGGAGGAAGGTTTCTATACCTTCTCTGATGATAGCTAGCTACTATAGTTGGCTAATTGTAGAGTGTCTTTGCTAAATTGTCATACATATTTGTTCTCTACCACAGATTCCCACAAGGTCTCAGACTCCAGGATGGGAAAATGCTTACAAGAAAGAAGCAGATGAAGACACAGATGTTGTCGACTTCTGTTGTTACTTGTAATGTTAAAAAAGGTAGAAAAAGACACTCACGTTTTTGCTAGCTAGCTAACTAGACTACTCACCATATTATAGGCTGCAGATTTTAGTCACCACTATTAAAATAGTTATTTTATGTTATTGAGTAGGCCTATATCTTTGCTTATTCTAATTAACCCAACAACAAACATCCCTATTCTTTGTAAGAAATGTAAGGTATTTTTACATGTTGCAATAAAGTTGACTGAACTATAAGCTCATCTTTTGTTTGTTTTCACTTGGTAATGAGTAGTAAGTATATGGTAATTGCTAATAGGTAACGATATGTCTAGGTAACGTACTATGTAGGTACACATAATAATTACACATAAGTAACCCTCAAGATACACTTAATTTCAACTAACTAAATCCTGTGTAACACCTAGTAATTACATTGCACTTATACATTTATTACATGTACTCTGGTGTACTAGTGTGTTTATCCTCCCACTCGGATGGCACTTTCCTTAAAATGAGGGCCAGGTTTTCAGGATGTGTAATGTACAATATAAGTAGACATTAATTACAAGTAAGTAGCCCTCAAGATACACTTCATTTTAACTAGCTAAATCCTGTGTAACACATAGTAATTACATTGTACTTATGCAGATAGTACATGTACTCTGTGGTGTACTAGTGGGTTTATACTCCCACTTGGATGGCTAGTAGGTTCAGGTTGTCCTAATGGGTAACATACACATGAATTATAAGTCATTTGTTAAATTATAATCTGGGATGACACCCGTATAGTAGACATCAGTCAGTGAGGTTGACCTATATCTGATCTGTTTTTGTAAAGTCAACCACGTTAACCCAGATGATACACTTTTAGGGGGCAACTGCTAGAAACAACATTGAGTGGAGATGTTGAAGAGTGCACATTCACGGTAGGTAACTAGAGCCTATTGAACCTCCAATATTTCTAATCTTGGACACCCATAGCATCTGTCCACGAGAGAGTACAACCTTGTTAATGAATTGGATGCAGCTGAGAAGAAACAAAACGCTAAATTGGTGAATTTAGTGGATTTGTAGCAAGCATGGTAATAAGCATTTGTGACCGGTTTCAGGAAGCTATGTGTATGTCGCTCGTCACTACTTCACAGGAGAGACATATGAACGTCTTAAAAATAAAAATAAAATCTAAATGCATTTTTTGGCAGAAATGCCTTCTGGAACATGTGAACTTCATGTGCCTTAATAACAAACTTGTATTCCAATTTAATTTAACAATAAATTACGAGCCGAGTTGGTTCAGCCACAGAAAAAAACAGGAACCTTCCCAATAGCCATGATTGGATTGGCTGGACTTGCCAGGAGATGAGTTTGGGTTGGTCTTTCATGTAGCATGCTTCTGTCTATAATGTGAGCTGCTCAGTATATGTTGATAGTCCTTTCTACTGCAGCGTTTTTGAAAGATATAACGTTAGCCATCAAGAACTACAAAAGTTTTGCTACTTTTCTCACTAACATTGATGCCCTGAATTTAGCAGGTGCTCTCGACAGATCAATTGGAAAAAGTGATGGGCTCCTTTCTGCAAACGCCACGGTCAATGTGAAACGGAGTGACTTGACACAACGCTGGCCAACAAGATGTAGCTACAAACAAAATGGAGTTAAAGGGTTCCAGTCTGCCATGAAGCGTTCATCCATGTATACGGGCAAGAGTATAGCTACATTTTCAGATATTATAAGTTTATAATTTTGTCAGAAAGTCTTCTTCATTGCAAGTTAAAGTGTAATGTTAGCTAGCTAGTGTAACCGATGTGAAATGGCTAGTTAATTAGCGGTGGTGCGCGCCAATAGCATTTCAATCAGTGACGTCACTCGCTCTGAGACTTGAAGTAGGGTTTCCCCTTGCGTTGCAAGGGCCGCGGCTTTTGTGGCGCGATGGGTAACGATGCTTCGTGGGGTGTCAGTTGTTGATGTGTGCAAGGGTCCCTGGTTCGAGCCCAGGTTGGGGCGAAGAGAGGGACGGGACCTACACAGTTACATTGCTCTTCGCCCCAACCTGGGCTCGAACCAGGGACCCTTGCACACATCAACAACTGACACCCACCAAAGCATCGTTACCCATCGCGCCACAAAAGCCTTGCAACGCAAGGGGAAACCCTACTTCAAGTCTCAGAGCGAGTGACGTCACTGATTGAAACGCTATTAGCGCGCACCACCGCTAACTAACTAGCCATTTCACATCGGTTACACTAGCAAACGGTAGTTTGCTGGCTCACTAGCTAATGTTACGTGTATGATCGGTGTAGTAATATTTTTTTTGAATCAGAAACCATTTGCATTGCTAGTTATAGCCTAATGTTAGCTAGCTAACATTTAACCTAGTTGGTTATCTTTAGCTACCTGCAGATTCATATTACAGCTATGACAAGGTTTGTATTGGTAGTAGTATGAGTTTGGACTATGCCGGTTCATTGTTTATCTAGCTACATGTCTAAACAAAAGACTCAATTTTTCGGATGATTACATGACCCATCAAGTTAGCCAGGTATGATTACAACCATCTATTGTATTTCAAGAAAATGTGTACATAGTGACCCATCCATTAGCTAAATGTGGCTGGGGGGTGGTTATAGCATTTCTTTCACATCACCCATCAATTTAGACAAGTGTGTCGGGTAAGCATCATCTAATTATTATAAAATATGTATTAGATATTTTTATCTGGACATTTTCTATTTTTGACATTTCTACTATGCAAGTAACCATTTCACTGTACCGTTTACACCTTCTGTATCCTGTGCATGTGACAAATACACTTATACAGATTTTATTTGATATAGTGTTTGTTTACCAGAGACGGTAATGTGAAGAACAACATGACCTGCACCAAAGTCCGATTAGGATATAGGCCAAGGTCTAGATATACCTGGAGCTTTTCCTTATTGTAGGCTACAACCTTTACCACATTTAGTCTTGAAATATTTGGTTGTTTACTACACTACTCACTCTGTTAAGCACATGGCCTCACATGTGAATCTAAAAAAATATATATTTCACCTTAATTTAACCAGGTAGGCCAGTTGAGAATAAGTTCTCATTTACAACTGCGACCTGGCCAAGATAAAGCAAAGCAGTGCGACAAAAAACAACAACACAGAATTACAAATGGGATAAGCAAATGTACAGTCAATAACACAACAGACAAATCTATGTACAGTGGGTGCAAATGTAGTAAGATCAGGGAGGTAAGGCAATAAATAGGCCATAGTGGCAAAATAATTACAATTTAGCATTAACACTAGAGTGATAGATGTGCAGATGATGATGTGCAAGTAGAGATACTGGGGTGCAAAAAAAGCAAAAATAAATAAATAACAAAATGGGGATGAGGTAGGTGGGTGTGATATTTACAGATCGGCTGTGTATAGGTACAGTGATCTGTAAGCTGCTCTGACAGCTGATGCTTAAAGTTAGTGAGGGAGATATGTGTCTCCAGCTTCAGTGATTTTTGCAATTCGTTCCAGTCATTGGCAGCAGAGAACTGGAAGGAAAGGCGGCCAAATGAGGTGTTAGCTTTGGGGATGACCAGTGAAATATACCTGCTGGAGTGCGTGCTACGGGTGGGTGTTGCTATGGTAACCAATGAACTGAGATAAGGCAGGTCTTTACCTAGCAAAGACTTATAGATGACCTGGAGTCAGTGGATTTGGCGACAAATATGTAGCGAGGGCCAGCCAACGAGAGCATACAGGTCGCAGTGGTGGGTAGTATATGGGGCTTTGGTGACAAAACGGATGGCACTGTGATAGACTACATTAAATTTGCTGAGTAGAGTGTCGGAGGCTATTTTGTAAATCACATCGCCGAAGTCAAGGATCAATAGGATAGTCAGTTTTATGAGGGTATGTTTGGCAGCATGAATGAAGGAGGCTATGTTGCGAAATAGGAAGCTGATTCTAGATTTAATTATTTTGGATTGGAGATGCTTAATCTGAGTCTGTAAGGAGAGTTTACAGTCTAACCAGACACCTAGGTATATGTAGTTGTCCACATATTCTAAGTCAGAACCGTCCAGAGTAGCGATGCTAGGCGGGTGGGCGGGTGCGGGCAGCAATAGTTTGAAGAGCATGCATTTACTTTTACTTTTACTAGCGTTTAAGAGCAGTTGGAGGCCAAAGAAGGAGTGTTGTATGGCATTGAAGCTCGCTTGGAGGTTTGTTAACACAGTGTCCAAGGAAGGGCCAGATGTATACAGAATGGTGTCGTCTGCGGAGAGGTGGATCAGAGAATCACCAACAGCAAGAGCGACATCATTGATATATAGAGAGAAAAGAGTCGGCCAGAGAATTGAACCCTGTGGTACCCCCATAGACACTGCCAGAGGTCCGGACAACAGGCCCTCTGATTTAACACACTGAACTCTGTCTGAGAAGTAGTTGGTGAACCAGGCGAAGCAGTCATTTGAGATACCAGGGCTATTGAGTCTGCCGACAAGAATGCGGTGATTGACAGAGTCGAAAGCCTTGGCCAGGTCAATGATAATGGCTGCACAGTACTGTCTTATATCTATGGCGCTTATGATATCGTTTAGGACCTTGAGCGTGGCTGAGGTGCACCCATGACCAGCTCGGAACCCAGATTGCATAGAGGAGAAGGTACGGTGGGATTCGAAATGGTAGGTGATCTATTTGTTAACTTGGCTTTCGAAGACTTTAGAAAGGAAGGGCAGGATGGATATAGGTCTATAACAGTTTGGGTCTAGAGTGTCTCTCCCTTTGAAGAGGGGGATGACCGCGGCAGCTTTCCAATCTTTAGGGGTCTCAGACGATATGAAAGAGAAGTTGAACAGGCTAGTAATAGGGGTTGTAACAATTTCGGCGGATAATTTTAGAAAGAAAGGGTCCGGATTGTCTAGCTCAGCTGATTTGTAGTGATCCAGATTTTGCAGCTCTTTCAGAACATCAGCTAGGGGGGGGGGGCAGACGTAGAAAAACTATTATTGAAATTCTCGATTATCGTGGATTTATCAGTGTTTTCTAGCCTCAGTGCAGTGGGCAGCTGGGAGGAGGTGCTCTTATTCTCCATGTATTTTACGGTGTCCCAAAACTTTTTAGAATTAGTGCTACAGGATGCAAATTTCTGTTTGAAAAAGCTAGCCTTAGCTTTCCTAACTGACTGTGTATATTGGTTCCTGACTACCCTGAAAAGTTACATATTGCAGGGGCTATTCGATGCTAATGCAGTATACCACAGGATGTTTTTGTGCTGGTCAAAGGCAGTCAAGTCTGGAGTGAACCAAGGGCTATATCTGTTCTTAGTTCTACATTTTTGAATGGGGTATGCTTATTTTAGATGGTGAGGAAAGCACTTTTAAAGAACAACCAGGCATCCTCTACTGATGGGATGAGGTCAGTATCCTTCCAGGACACCCGGGCCAGGTCGATTAGAAAGGCCTGCTCGCTGAAGTGTTTTAGGGAGGGTTTGACAGTGATGAGAGGTGGTCGTTTGAACGCGGGCCCATTACGGACGCAGGCAATGAGGCAGTGATCGCTGAGATCCTGGTTGACGACAGCAGAGGTGTATTTAGAGGGCAAGTTGGTCAGGCTGATATCTATGAGATTGCCCGTGTTTACGGATTTAGGGTTGTACCTGGTAGGTTCCTTGATGATTTGTGTGAGATTGAGGCCATCTAGCTTAGATTGTAGGATGGCCGGGGTGCTAAGCATATCCCAGTTTAGGTCACCAAACAGTACAAACTCTGAAGATAGATAGGGGGCAATCAATTCACATACGGTGTCCAGGGCACAGCTGGGGGCTGAGGGGGGTCTATAACAAGTGGCAACAGTGAGAGACTTATTTCTGAAAAGGTGGATTTTTAAAAGTAGAAGCTCGAACTGTTTGGGCACAGACCTGGATAGTATGACAGAACTCTGCAGGCTATCTCTGCAGTAGATTGCAACTCCACCCCCTTTGGCAGTTCTATGTTGACGGAAAATGTTGTAGTTGGGGATGGAAATGTCAGAATTTTTGGTGGTGCTCGGGTGGTGCTCGGCGATCGACGTCACCGGTCCTCTAGCCATCACTGATCCATTTTTCATTTTCCATTGGTTTTGTCTTGTTTTCCTACACACCTGTTTCCAATCCCAGTCATTACATGTTGTGTATTTAACCGTCTGTTTTCCCTCATGTCCTTGTCTGAGATTGTTTTGTTTGTTATTGATTTTGTGTATTTTTGTATTGGTGTGCTACGGGTATTTTTACCCATGTTATTTTTATGGACGTTGGTTTTGGAGTTTGTGTTTGTTTATTATTTTTAAACAACTCCAGTTCTACCAAGTTGTTTTCTCCTGTGCCTTACTTCTTTGCCACCTACACAAAGGTCGATGACAGGTGGCCTTCCTAAGCCAGGATTCAGACACAGCTAGGACATCAGGGTTGGCGGAGTGTGCTAAAGCAGTGAATAAAACAAATTTAGGGAGGAGGCTTCTGATGTTAACATGCATGAAACCAAGGCTTTTACAGTTACAGAAGTTAACAAATGAAAGTGCCTGGGGAACAGGTGTAAAGCTGGGGGCTACAGGGCCCGGGTTAACCTCTACATCACCAGAGCAACAGAGGAGGAGTAGTATAAGGGTATGGCTGAAGGCTATATGAACTGGTCGTCTAGTGCGTTGGGAACAGAATAAAAGGAGCAGATTTCTGGGCGTGGTAGAATAGATTCAGGGCATAATGTACAGACAAGGGTATGGTAGGATGTTAGTACAGTTGGGGTAAACCTAGGCATTGAGTGACGATGAGAGAGCTTGTATCTCTGGAGACACCAGTTAAGCCAGGTGAAGTCTCCCCATGTGTGGGGTGTGTGACAAAAGAGCTATCTAAGGCACGTTAAACTGGACTAGGGGCTCTACAGTGAAATAAAACGATAACTAACCGAAACAGCAGAAGACACGGCATATTCACATTAGAGAGAGGCATGTGTAGCCGAGTGATCATAGGTTCCAATGAGCAGCAATAGGTGAGTCATGGAGCCGTTCGGTAGTCGCTACTATGCTAGGTGAGCGGGAGGCACGGCGTTCAGAAAGCTAGCGGGCTGGGGCTAGCAGATAGGTCTTTGGCAACATCGCACCGGAAAAGCCTGTTGAAACCACATCGGACAATTATGTCGGCAGACCAGTTGTGATGGATCAGTGGGGCTCGTGTTGGCAATAAAGGGTCCAGGCCAATTGGAAAAAGAGGTATTGTAGCCCACAAATTAGCGGGTATACCTCTTCGGCTAGCCGGGAGATGGGCCTAGCTCGAGGCTAGCTCAAGGCTAACTGGTGCTTGCTTTTGGACAGAGGCGTTAGCCAGCAGTAGCTACTCAGTTATAGCTAGCTAGCTGCGATGATTCGGTGTAATGGTCTAGAGCTTGCGGCAGGAACCCGGTGATGTGGTGGAGAAAAGCAGTCCGATATACTCTGAGTTGATATCGCGCTGTGCAGACTGGCAGGTATTGACTGAGTTAAAGCTGGCTGGTGTCCGAGCTAAAGGTGAAGACCGCTAGACTTGGCCAACAGTAACTACTAGCTAGTTAGCTGGCTATCTTCTGATGGAGGTTCCAGTTATAACGTATACAAATAGCAGATCCGTACCACATTGGGTGAGGCGGGTTGCAGGAAAGTATATTTAGATCGTAGGTGGAAAGTGAGATAAAAAATATATACGAAAAAAAACGCCGAAACCAACTATTTACATGGGACAAGACAAACACACGTCCGACTGCTACGCCATCTTGGAGTTCATAAAGTGATAGGTGGGGCTAAGGCTTATGAGGGTGTGAACAATGTTGAATGGGTGTAGACAAAGAAGAGCTTTCCTGTAGGTGTACCAAAACATTCAAGGGCCATTTTCTCAAAAGTGGGGTTACAAATTGATAAATTTTCAAAGCAGAATATCTTTCCCATTGTTTCTCAACTGCAGTGTATGATATATCATTTTCTAGCTCTGAGTCTCTACTTTTACCAATGTAAAAAAACACCATTTAAAATGTTGCTACATAAGACCGAATTGAGGCGGTCGGTCACATTTGTTGTTACACATCTGTAATTACAGACTGCAATTACCACCAGTTACATATTGTTATTACAGTGTAACTATGAGTAATTACAATTAACTACTTGTTACAGTGTAATTACACATGTAATTACAGTGCTACATGGACCCCTTAAAATTAACTTACCAACATTTTTTGGGACTGGATATCCCAAAATATGTCATGATATATTATTTGAATAGTAAAATAATTTCAAAGGCCCGCCCCTACTTCCTCTGTGTCCCTCCTTTAAAAAAAAATGACATAAAGGTGCTGACGATGACATAGATACACACAGCGAGGCATGGTTAAAGTGATCACACCCCCAAGCAGGGGCGTGATGGCGTTGATAGACATGGTCGCCTGGTTCCTGTTTCCTAAGCAACTTTGCAGTATATATATATATATATATATTCTTTTTTTTCTCACATTATTAGCTCAGAACATTTTTTGCATTATTACATCCAGCCGGAAATAACTTTTGGATATCAGAACAGTGGTAACTCACCAGCATTTCGCTCAGAAATGTGACTTTTTTGAATGGATCCTAACCCCCAAGGCGATTCCACTTCCACTTCCAGTATTCAGAGTGGACTTTTAGTCCAACTCAGGAGGCGTGTAAACCATCCACCGCTTCTGAGTATATTACTCACTAATGTTCAGTCCCTCAATAAAGTAGATGAGCTCAGGGCGAGGATCTCCTTCCAGAGAGACATCAGGGACTGTAATGTAGTCTGTTTCACGGAATCATGGCTCTCTCCGGATATACTGTCCCCATCCATACAGCCAGCTGGGTTCTCAGTACACCACACAGACAGGAATAAAGAACTCTCTGGGAAAAAGAAAGGCGGAGGTGTATGTTTCATGATTAACTACTCATGGTGTGATTGTGGTAACATACAGGAACTCAAGTCCTTTTGTTCACCCAACCTAGAATACCTCACAATCAAATGTAGACCGCATTACTTACCAAGATAATTAACCTCTCTAGGGCCGGCGGGAGATGAAATCGTCCCACCTACATAACAGCCAGTGGAATCCTGTGGCGCGTTATTCAAATACCTTAGAAATGCTATTACTTCAATTTCTCAAACATATGACTATTTTACAGCATTTTAAAGACAAGACTCTCGTTAATCTAACCACACTGTCCGATTTCAAAAAGGCTTTACAACGAAAGAAAAACATTAGATTATGTCAGCAGAGTACCCAGCCAGAAATAATCAGACACCCATTTTTCAAGCTAGCATATAATGTCACATAAACCCAGAAGACAGCTAAATGCAGCACTAACCTTTGATGATCTTCATCAGATGACAACCCTAGGACATTATGTTATACAATACATGCATGTTTTGTTCAATCAAGTTCATATTTATATCAAAAACCAGCTTTTTACATTAGCATGTGACGTTCAGAACTAGCATACCCCCGCAAACTTCCGGCGAATTTACTAACAATTTACTAAATTACTCACGATAAACGTTCACAAAAAGCATAACAATTATTTTAAGAATTATAGATACAGAACTCCTCTATGCACTCGATATGTCCGATTTTAAAATAGCTTTTCGGTGAAAGCACATTTTGCAATATTCTAAGTAGATAGCCCGGCATCACAGGGCTAGCTATTTAGACACCCAGCAAGTTTAGCCTTCACCAAACTCCGATTTACTATTAGAAAAGTTTGATTACCTTTCCTGTTCTTCGTCAGAATGCACTCCCAGGACTTCTACTTCAATAACAAATGTTGGTTTGGTTCAAAATAATCCATAGTTATGTCCAAACAGCGGCGTTTTGTTCGTGCGTTCAAGACACTATCCGAAGTGTAAATAAGGGTCACGCGCATGACGCATTTCGTGACAAAAAATGTCTAAATATTCCATTACCGTACTTCGTAGCATGTCAACCGCTGTTTAAAATCAATTTTTATGCCATTTTTCTCGTAAAAAAGCGATAGTATTCCGACCGGGAATCTGCATTAAGGTAAACAGACGAAAGAAAATAAAGCATGGGGTCGACCTCGGCACGCGCCTAAGCCCATTGTCCTCTGATCGGCCACTTGTCAAAAGCAATAATGTGTTTCAGCCTGGGGCTGCCTCGATATCGTTCAGCTTTTTCCCGGGCTCTGAGAGCCTATGGGAGCCGTAGGAAGTGTCACGTTACAGCAAAGATCCTCAGTCTTCAATAAACAGAGGCAAGAAGAACAACAACTTGTCAGACAGGCCACTTCCTGTTCAGAATCCTCTCAGGTTTTTGCCTGCCATATGAGTTCTGTTATACTCACAGACACCATTCAAACAGTTTTAGAAACTTAAGGGTGTTTTCTATCCAAAGCCAATAATTATATGCATATTCTAGTTACTGGGCAGGAGTAGTAACCAGATTAAATCGGGTACGTTTTTTATCCGGCCGTGTAAATACTGCCCCCTAGCCCTAACAGGTTAACTTTGGTCATCATCACAGCCGGATATATTCCCCCTCAAGCCGATACCAAGACAACTCTTAAGGAACTACACTGGACTTTGTGCAAACTGGAAACCGCATATACTGAGGCCGCATTTATTGTAGCTGGCGACTTCAATAAAGCGAATGCCCAAAACTTTTGACCAATGCTACTTTCCCTTCTGCGATGACTACAAGACCCACCCCCGCCCTCCCTTCGGCAAGTCAGATCATGCCTCCATTCTGCGCCTCCCTTCATATAGGAAGAAACTCAAACAGGAAGTATCCGTGGTATGGACTGTTCAACGCTGGTCTGACAAATCGTAATCCATGCTTCGAAAAAGTTTTGATCACTCGGACTGGGATATGTTCCAGGTTGCCCCTGAGAATAACATTGGCGTATACACTGACACGGTGACTGAGATCATCAGGAAGTGTATAGGGGATGTTGTTCCCACTGAGACGATTAAAACCTATCCAAACCAAAAACCGTGGCTAGATGGCAGCATTCACGCAAAAATGAAAGCGCGAACATTGCATTTTACAACGGCAAGGTGACAGGGAATATAGTCGAGGACAAACCATCCACTGACAGTTAAGCTAGTAAAGCTGTCGCATTATACTTACGTCACTGTTTTTTTTAAACCTAGCTTTTTCGCCGGTTAGCTGATGTTAGCTGGCTGGCTAGCGAGAGAAGTTCATCTCGATCTAATTCACTAGTCTGAGAAATGTTGCGTAACTACTTCCAGTCTTTGCCTACTCTTGAACGGTCTAGTTATTTAGAAAAGTTGAATCTTGTTGGCTTGCCTATATGTCCTTTCAACTTGCCGGAGACCATCTGGGGATACAACCCTACCAAATGGACCAAACCAAAGTAGCCTATGGCAGTATCTACACCTACAAGTGGAATCTCCAGGTTTGTATAAATATCCAAATGCAGAATAATTTTAGAGCTGTTATTTGGATGGATACAGCTCACTAGTCCTTACTACAAGCTAACTAGCAAGTTTTATGCAGAGCAAATTACCGGCGATGAAGTGCTTGAACACACATAAATGTGTAACCTGAGCCCACAGCTTTCGATCATCATCACCGCATAATAGCCTGAAACCATGAGGTTTGTTTAACCTGGTCCTTGAGCAGTTGATGAAACTTCATTTGCTGGTCTTTTCTCATACTATTGTTCAAACAAATCGGTACGCAACAGCTTTTTGGCATCTTAAAAGTAGGGTTAGTTAGCACCATTCTTGACAGGCTGATCAGAATCAATTTCTGCCTCAGAGCTTGATCAGATCGCTAGCAGCCTCAGAGGCTGATAAGCCAGGATCTGCCTTGTAAGCTGTTTCATAGGTAAAGCTCCTTGCAGGCAGATTATCAGTCAGTGCATTATGTATATGATCAAGAGTGGGTGCGCTCTATTCCTGGCAGGCTGATCAAATCAAATCACATTTTGCTGTAGACCTTACATTGAAACGCTTACTTACAAGCCTTTAACCAACAATGCAGTTAAGAAAAATACTACAAATAGTAAGAAATAAAAGTAAGAAATAATTAAAGAGCAGCAGTAAAATAACAACAGCTAGGCTATACGGGGGTACAGGTACAGAGTCAATGTGCGGAGGCACCGGTTTGTCGAGGTAATTGAGGTAATATGTACATGTAGGTAGAGTTATTAAAGTGATAATAACAGAGAGTAGCAGCAGCGTAAAGGGGGGGGGCAATTCAAATAGTCTGGGGTAGCCATTTGATTAGATGTTCAGGAGTCTTATGGCTTTGGGGTAGAAGCTGTTTAGAAGCCTCTTGGACCTAGACTTGGCGCTCCGGTACCGCCGTGCGGTAGCAGAGAGAACAGTCTATGACAAGGGTACCTGGAGTCTTTGACCATTTTTAGGGCCTTCCTCTGACACCGCCTGGCATAGAGGTCCTGGATGGCAGGAAGCTTGGCCCCGGTGATGTACTGGGCCATATGCATTACCCTCTGTAGTGCCTTACGGTCGGAGGCCGAGCAGTGGTGGATGTGATGTTACCTACCCTTACCACCTGAGGGTGGCCCGTCAGGAAGTCCAGGATCCAGTTGCAGAGGGAGGTGTTTAGTCCCAGGGTCCTTAGCTTAGTGATGAGATTTAAGGGCACTATGGTGTTGAACGCTGAGCTGTAGTCAATGAATAGCATTCTCACATAGGTGCTGCTTTTGTCCAGGTGTGAAAGGGCAGTGTGGAGTGCATTATAGTGGATCATCTATGGATCTGTTGGGGCGGTACGCAAATTGGAGTGGGTCTAGGGTTTCTGGGGTAATGATGTTGATGTGAGCCATGGCCAGCCTTTCAAAGCACTTCATGGCTACAGACATGAGTGCTACTGGTTGGAAGTAAGTTAGGCAGGTTGCATTATTGTTCTTGGGCACAGGGACTATGGTGGTCTGCTTGAAACATGTTCGTATTACAGACTGAGACAGGGAGAGGTTGAAAATGTCAGTGAAGACACTTGCCAGTTGGTCAGTGCATGCTCGGAGTACACGTCCTGGTAATCCGTCTGGCCCTGCGGCCTTGTGAATGTTGACCTGTTTAAAGGTCTTACTCACATCGGCTGCGGAGAGCGTGATCACACAGTCTTCTGGAACAGCTGATGCTCTCATGCATGTTTCAGTGTTACTTGCCTCTAAGCGGGCATAGAAGTAATTTAGCACATCTGGTAGGCTCGTGTCACTGGGCAGCTCTCGGCTGTGCTTCAATTTGTAGTCTGTAATAATTTGCAAGCCCTGCCACATCCAATGAGCGTTGGAGCCGGTGTAGTACGATTTGATCTTAGTCCTGTATTGACGCTGCCTGTTTGATGGATTGTCAGAGGGCATAGCGGGATTTCGTATAAGCTTCCGGGTTAGAGTCCTGCTCCTTGAAAGTGGCAGCTCTACCCTTTAGTTCAGTGCGGATGTTGCCTGTAATCCATGGCTTCTGGTTGGGGTATGTACGTACGGTCACTGTGGGGATGATGTTATCGATGCACTTATTGATGAAGCTAGTGACTGATGTGGTGTACTCTTCAATGCCATCGGAAGAATCTCGAAACATATTCCAGTCTGTGCTAGCAAAACAGTCCTGTAGCTTAGCATCTGCTTCATCTGACCACTTTTTTATTGACTGAGTTATTGGTGCTTATTGCTTTAATTTTTGCTTGTAAGCAGGAATCAGGAGGATAGAATTATGGTCAGATTTTCCAAATGGAGAGCAAGGGAGAGCTTTGTATGTTTCTCTGTGTGTGGAGTAAAGGTGGTCTAGAGTTTTTTTCCTTCTTGTTGCACATTTAAGATTCTGATTGAAATTAGGTGAAACGGATGGAAGTTTCCCTGCATTAAAGCCCCTGACCACTAGGAGCGCCGGCTCTGGATGAGCGTTTTCCTGTTTGCTTATGGTGGTATACAGCTCATTGAGTACGGTCTTAGTGCATCGGTCTGTGGTGGTATGTGAAACTCTCTGAATTTACATACGAAAAATACAGATGAAAACTCTTTAGGTAGATAGTGTGGTCTACAACTTATCAGGCGAGAAAAACCTCGAGACTTCCTTAGATATCGTGCACCAGCTATTGTTTACAAATATTCATAGACCGCCACCCCTTGTCTTACCAGAGGCTGCTGTTCTATCCTGCCGATACAGTGTATAACCTGCCAGCTGTATGTTATTCATGTCGTCGTTCAGCCACAACTCGTTGAAACATAAGATATTACAGTTTTTAATGTCCCGTTGGTAGGATATACGTCCTTTTAGTTCGTACAATTTGTTATCTAGCAATTGTACATTGGCCAATAGGACAGATGGCAAAGGCAGATTAGCCACTCGTCGCCTGATCCTCAGAAGGCACCACGATCTACTTCCGCGAAATCTGTCTCTTTCTCCTGTGAATGACAGGGATGGGGGCCTGTTCGGGTGTAAGGGGTGCGTACTGGCGGCAGAGAAGTCAGACGCAGGAGAGCAAAAACTGTGTTTCCAACGGCGCAGTTTAATCATAAAAACCCACCGGAAAACAGAACAATCAATAAATGGGTATATAACCCGACGCACGCCAGACATAACGTGCACAAGCACTTACAATAAACAATACCGGACAAGGACATGGGGGGAACAGAGGGTTAAATACACAACATGTAATTGATGGGATTGAAACCAGGTGTGTGGGAAGACAAGACAAAACAAATGGAAAATGAAGGGTGGATCGGCGATGGCTAGAAGACCGGTGACGTCGACCGCCAAACGTCGCCCGAACAAGGAGAGGGACCAACTTCGGAGGAAGTCGTGACATCGGGTGTTTGGAGTAAATCCCTCTCATCCGACTCATTAAAGAAAAATGATTTGTCTAATTCAAGGTGAGTAATCGCTGTTCTGATGTCCAGAAGCTCTTTTCGGTCATAAGCGACGGTAGCAGCAACATTATGTACAAAATAAGTTAGAACAAACAAATAACAAACAAAATAGCACGGTTGGTTAAGAGCCAATAAAATGATAGGCATCCTCTCCGGCACCATTGAAAAAAATAAAAAATAAAGGAAAATATATATATTGGGGATTGGAAAAAGGTGGATATATGGGGGATTGATCAGATTCAATAGCAGCCTCAGAGGCTGATAAATCAGGATGCTGCCTTTTAGGCTGTCTGCAAGGAGCCTTACATATGAAACAGCCTACAAGGCAGCATCCTGACATGAGCCTATGAGGCTGCTAATTGAATCTGATCAGCCTGCTAGAAATAGAGCTCACCCACTTTGGATTATATGCATCAACCTATAAAGCGCTGACAGCTAATTTGCCTGCAAGGAGCCTTACATATGAAACAGCCTACAAAGCAGCATCCTGACATCAGCCTCTGGGGGCTTAGCTCCCACACAAGCTCTTAGCTCAAGGTAAGGGACATTTAGCTTGCTAACATTCTAACTTATAAACTGACAATGAGCTCCAAACACAAATGAAAGCATGATGTTAGGATGAAATGTACCATCCCTAACTGTAGCAATCAATTACAATGTATGCACTGATCCACCGGGGGCTTAGCCATACTATCAATCTATCATCAATACGTCCACTCCTATTTATAGAGTTTATCTCATGATCTCGACAGAACATCTTTTGTTATGTCATGAACACGAGAAAAATATCTTGTGATCTCGACAAAACCCCTTTTGTTATCTCCTGATCATCAGATAAATAAGTTATGATCTCAAAATAACGAGGGAATAATTTTTTGGTTCATATGTCCTCTATGGACTTTTTTTTAGATAT
The DNA here is from genome assembly GCF_901001165.1 of Salmo trutta. NCBI lineage: Eukaryota > Metazoa > Chordata > Actinopteri > Salmoniformes > Salmonidae > Salmo > Salmo trutta. Next base: position 34,833,833 of record NC_042960.1, on the reverse strand, counting down.
GATGTAGTTTTATTGTATATATATATATATATATATATATATATATATATATATATATATATATATATTTATTTAGGGGTAGATCAGCTTTAATATTGCAGATAGATTGTGGGTTCAATCAATGTAATTGTTTGCATAATTTCCAATCCCCCATATATATATTTTTTCCTTTATTATTTTCCCCTAACCCAACCTCTCCCCTTCCCATAATTGGAGTAAACTAATGGACAACAATACTTAGGCTTCTACTTCCAGCTCATATAAACACAAGGTACACGGACACAATACAGTTTACATTAGTTATCTCTTTATAATTTTTTAAAATCCTACTCTTCAGTTTGTTGATTAGGACGACATGGAAGTATGTTATATTTGACCAACCAAGCATGTCCAAAATGTTTATAGAATGATACAAAAAAAAGAATACAGCCGTTGTCCGGTTATCCGTAAAGTAGGCAATATTACATGGGAGTAACGGGAGTACCTTATGGCTGTACCCTACTCGGGGGCGTGGTCAGGTTAAGCCATGCCACACTATGTGTATCTATGGCATGGCATGATGACACACCAGGAAATCATCACTAAGTCATGTAGAGAACCCCCCCCCCCCTCCCAGTGTAGCTGAGTAAAATATGCAAATGTTCTCTCATGCCACCTTATTTACTGCAGACTATAAATTGGTTGAGAAGTGTTTAGTGTCTAATTGGGTCAGTATCAGGGACATGGTCCTCTACTCTCCAAACCTCTCCTCTACTACACTGCTCTCCTCCTGATTCGTTGACAGTGTTAACACTCCTCTTCTATAGGAGACAGCCAGCAGTGGCTAAGGGAAGGAAATAATTCAAAACATCAAGATCTGAGAACTAGCTGAGTTACTCTGTGGCCTCAATACTATCCCCACCGGATAATGTATTGTGTATTAGGCATGTCTACCAGTATTCAAAGACAAAAACACGTGCACCAACACAAATGCACACACACAAAACTCGTCATTAAGCTAGAGACCCTGGGTCTCGACCCCGCCCTGTGCAACTGGGTCCTAGACTTTCTGACGAGCCGCCCCCAGGTGGTGAAGATAGGAAACAACATCTCCACTCCGCTGATCCTCAACAGTGGGGACCCACAAGGGTGCTTTCTCAGCCCTCTCTTGTACTCACTGTTCACCCATGACTGCGTGGCCATGCACACTTCAAACTCAATCATCAAGTTTGTAGACGACACTACAGTGGTAGGCCTGATTACCAACAACAACGAGACGGCCTACAGGGAGGAGGTAAGGGCCCTCGGAGTGTGGTATCAGGAAAATAACCTCTGACTCAACGTTAACAAAAGAAAGGAGATGATCGTGGACTTCAGGAAACAGCAGAGGGACATCACGGACATACATCACGGACATACTGAAATGGTCCACCCACACAGACAGCGTGGTGAAGAAGGAGCAACAGCGCCTCTTCAACCTCAGGAGGGTGAAGAAATTTGGCTTGTCACCGAAAACACTCACAAACTTTTACAGATGCACAATCGAGAGCATCCTGTCGGGCTGTATCACCACCTGGTACGGCAAACTGTACCGCCCTCAACCGCAAGGCTCTCCAGAGGTGAGTGTGGTCTGCACAACGCATCACCGGGGGCAAACTAGCTGCCCTCCAGGACACCTAGAGCCCCCAATGTCACAGGAAGGCCAAAAATATCATATATTTATATGTACATATTCTTATTCATCCATTTACATTTGTGTGTATAAGGTAGTTGTTGTGAATTTGTTATATTACTTGTTAGATATTACTGCATGGTCAGAACTAAAAGCACAAGCATTTCACTACACTCACATTAACATCTGCTAACCATGTGTATGTGACCAATAACATTTGATTTGATCCACACACTCAAATGGTCTCTCTCTCTCTCTCTCTCTCGCTCTCTCTCTCTCTCTCTGTGTTGACTGCACCACATTTAGACAAAAAGTAGCAGAGCTGTACGTGTGATGCTGCTAGAAGTGAAAATGCAAATGAATGGAAGAGGGAGAGAATATAAAATCATCATCAAAATCCCCTCATTTCACTGGCCTCAGTTCTCACTCTCTCTTCTTCCTAGTCCCTCCATTTCTCTCTCTCTCGTTGTGCTGAAGTAAATGCAAAGTGGCAGGACAACACAGTCCTGGGATGTGTGTGTTTGCATGTGTCAATGTGATTGGCCATGTCACTATTCCATGGCGATGAGTAACACCAGCTCTCTCTCTTGTCACCTTTACAGACAGACTTTACGGTAAATTGCCTGTAAAAAAGAAATCTGGCAATGTTTTTTTAGAACCCAATTCATACTCATTTTTACCACAATCGTGCCGGGATAAGCCTTTTAAATCTCCCATGCACATGCTGGCAAGTTTAAGAGCGGGAGTAGACGTGGGTATATGCAGGTGGACGTCTATTTTAATAAATCCATTGAATATACACCATTATTCATTTGTTTTAGGCAGGTCTTAAGAAACATTATAAGTCTAATAAAGTGTATTTTCAAAAGAGTTTAATTATGTTACTGTCTGTGCAGCCTATAGGCTACATGGCTGCGCCATGCACATGAAATCAAAAAACAGACAAGACACACTTAGGCTACCCTGATCAAAGTCAACACACATATTTTATAGTAGGCTAAGAATTTAAATGAAGTAACAGAATAAAATACAAATAATGTTTTACCCACACAACTTGCATCATGGTAATGTGTGGAACCGCTGTCATAATTTTTTAAAACATTTTGAAACAGAGCCCAAGGCAAGCCCATGCTTTTTTTAATCCACATTTCATCTCTTTTCTACCCTCACTCCGCTTTGTTAGGGAGCAAGCGTAGGGTCTTACATTGAGAGTATCTTCACCATGATACCCGTAGAAAATAATAGAAATCTATATTTTCAAAAGCATGTGAGTCTCATGTTCATATTTCACAACCTCCGCGGGCTTTTGCAGTTGCCTATATGCCATTGAGCAAAATAATAGGCCTACACTTGACTTAGGCTACATTATTGCATGCTAAATGTTTCTAATCAGTGATAGATGAGCAAATGAATAGATGAGCTATAACACTGCCACTTATTTGGCCAACCAGATCATTTATCAAATGAATAGACAGAGATTCAGTGAAACAAAATGTCTTTGATTGATTAAGACAAGTCACAGGCTTTTGATCGAGAGTAGGCTACTAAGCAACTATGGGGGAAGAGCAAAATAATCCCCTAACATGCTGGCAAAAATGTTCTGATCAGTGCTAATAAATAACCTAACTAGACAAGATGATCATGAGCATCACTCACCTGAACGTACAGTCCATTCGGAAAGTATTCAGATCCCTTGACTTTTTTCACATTTTGTTACGTTACAGCCATATTCTAAAATGGATAACATTTTTGCAAATGTATTAAAAAAATATAAAAAACTGAAATATCATAAGTATTCAGACCCTTTACTTTGTCAGCGATTACAGCCTCAAGTCTTCTTGGGTATGACGCTACAACCTTCGCACACCTCTATTTGGGGAGTTTCTCCCATTCTTCTCTGCAGATCCTCTCAAGCTCTATCAGGTTGGATGAGAAGTGTCGCTGCAAATCTATTTTGATGTCTCACCATAGATGTTAGATCAGATTCAAGTCCGGGCTCTGGCTGGGCCACTCAATGACATTCAGAGACTTGTCCCAAAGTCACTCCTGCGTTGTCTTGGCTGTGTGCTTAGGGTCGTTGTCCTGTTGGAAGGTGAACCTTCACCCCAGTCGAGGTCCTGAGCGCTCTGGAGCAGGTTTTCATCAAGGATCTCTCTGTACTTTGCTCCATTCATCTTTCCTTCGATCCTGACTAGTCTCCCAGTCCCTGCCGCTGAAAAACATCTCCACAGCATGATGCTGCCACCACCATGCTTCATCATAGGGATGGTACCAGGTTTCCTCCAGACGTGACGTTTGGCATTCAGGCCAAAGAGTTCAATCTTGGTTTCATCAGACCAGAGAATCTTGTTTCTCATGATCTGAGAGACCTTTAGGTGCCGTTTGGCAAACTCCAAGCGGGCTGTCATGTGCCTTTTACTGAGGAGTGGCTTCCGTCTGGCCACTCTACCAGAAAAGCCTGATTGGTGGAGTGCTGCAGAGATGGTTGTCCTTCTGGAAGGTTCTCCCAACTCCATGTAGGAGCTCTGGAGCTCTGTCAGAGTGACCATCGGGTTCACCTCCCTGACCAAGGCCCTTCTCAGTTTGGCCGGGCGGCCTGCTCTAGGAAGAGTCTTGTTGGTTCCAAATTCCTTCCATTTAAGAATGATGGAGGCCACTGTGTTCTTGGGGACCGTCAACGCTGCAGAATCTTTTTGGTACTCTTCCCCAGATCTGTGCATCAATACAATCGTGTCTCGGATCTGTATGGACAATTCCTTCAACCTCATGGATTGGTTTTTGCTCTGACATGCACTGTCAACTGTGGGACCTTATATAGACAGGTGTGTGCCTTTCGAAATCATGTCCAATCAATTGAATTTACCACAGATGGACTCCAATCAAGTTTTTTAGAAACATCTCAAGGATGATCAATGGAAACAGGATGCACCAGAGCTCAATTTCAAGTCTCATAGCAAAGGGTCTGAATACTTCGGTAAATAAGGTATTTCTGTTTTTATTTTAAAATATATTTGCTAAAATTTCTAAAAACCTGTTTCACTTTGTCATTTTGGGGTATTGTGTGTAGATTGAGGATGAAAACAATTAATTTAATCAATTTTAGAATAAGGCTGTAACAAAACAAAATGTGGAAAAAGTCAAGGGGTCTGAAATACTTTCTGAATGTACTGTAGATAACATTTCTATGTGAAGAGATGGGTAAAGTGTCATGCTCTTGATGGTGCTACCTAGCAACCTTGATAGTGCTACCTAGCTGTAAGCAAAACTTTACTGCAATCATGACTAGGTCGGTTAGGGGAAATAAAAGAACACTCTAAAAAATACTGTGTTAAAAACAACCCAATTTGGGTAAATATTGGACAGAACACACATTGCGTTATTTTGACCCAGTAAGTTGGGTCACAAACAACCAATTGTTATCTTTAAGTTGGGTTGTTGATGCTGGGTTATTGAGGTATGATGCACAGGGTCAGCTAGACTATCTTACCCGTATACATGGATAGACGCTTCTCCCTCTCTGTCACGGATGCCATGGTTGCCCTTCGTTTGAAGATGTAATCCGGAGACAGGTGTATTATACAACAGCATTCTGTGTGTTCTTTTTTCGACTCAGTCTGCATATTTGCAATCAAACGCCAGAATTTTCTCCATCTCCTATCGTACTTTAATTCCAATGATTTCAAAACTCGGTCCTCCAGAAAGTGGAGAGCAACACTTACTCAGTTCTACAACGTGATATCTTTTAAAGAAAAACGTGTTAGAAATGATAACCTACACATACTGACCAGCTCATGTTATAGACAGAAGCGGGCTACATGGCAGACCAATCCGAACTCATCTCTCGGCATGTCATGGCTCCTGAACTTATTTAGGCTTGCCATAACAAAAGGGTTGAATACTTATTGACTAAAGACATTTCAGCTTTTTATTTTTTATTCATTTGTAAACATTTCTAAAAACATAATTCCACTTTGACATTATGACGTAGTGTCTGTAGATCAGTGACACAACTACGCTTACGAAAAAAAACATGATTTCACGTGAAATTTCACATCATTTGTTCATAGAACATCAGCTTGCAAATAACTATTGATTTATACTTTTGTGTCGAAAACAACTTTAAAGTTTAGTCATGGTGTGATGCTCAATATCTGGATGTGCAAACTACAAGCACAGGCTGCTGGGGTAACATTTAATTGGTTACCTTACTAAGAAGTCGAGTAGCGGTAACATAGTTAACGTAACTAGCTAGCGAACAACATTTGTTTATCTAAACCAAAATCTAGCTAGCTAGCTTTCGTAATACGCTGGCTAGACATTCCAAAGCAAATCAATGCAATAAGCTAGCTGCTATCTTGCGATGTGATTTGTAACTTTTGAAGCTGACGTTAGACCGTATCTAACCGTTAGCTATCTAGCTAACTAACTACCACAGAGGCTAACATGACTGGCATGTCTACAATATAAGGCATGTTGATGGTCTTGGCATATCTGGATCAGTGGTGTTCACCATGCTGCAGCGTTACCTCGGAAAGGGGCACACCGTATTTGTGGACAACTGGTACAGTAGCCCTTTTCCAGTTCCTTTTTAGGGAGAACACAGGGGCCCTGTTGCACAGTGAGGAAGGGGATGCCAATATTCAAAAAGAAAATGAGCAAGAGGGAGGGGGAGTTCCAAACGAATGGGGAGATAATGGCAGTGAAATAGCACAGCAAATGCGATGTCCATGTTTTGTCCACTGTGCACTCCAAAATGTCGGACACAGGAAAACTAGACTATGTCACCAGACAGAGGAACATTAATTTTTTTTTTTTAATTATTCTTTTTTTTTATTTCACCTTTATTTAACCAGGTAGGCTAGTTGAGAACAAGTTCTCATTTACAACTGCGATCTGGCCAAGATAAAGCAAAGCAGTTCGACACATACAACAACACAGAGTTACACATGGAATAAACAAACATACAGTCAATAATACAGTAGGAAAAAAGTCTATATACATTGTGTGCAAATGAGGTAAGATAAGGGAGGTAAGGCAATAAATAGGCCACGGTGGCGAAGAAATTACAATATAGCAATTAAACACTGGAATGGTAGATGTGCAGAAGATGAACGTGCAAGTAGAGATACTGGGGTGCAAAGGAGCAAGATAAATAAATAAATACCGTATGGGGATGAGGTAGTTGGATGGGCTATTTACAGATGGGCTATGTACAGGTGCAGGGATCTGTGAGCTGCTCTGACAGCTGGTGCTTAAAGCTAGTGTGGGAGATGTGTGTCTCCAGCTTCAGTGATTTTTGCAGTTCGTTCCAGCCATTGGCAGCAGAGAACTGGAAGGAAAGGACGCCAAAGGAGGAATTGGCTTTGTGGGTGACCAGTGAGATATACCTGCTGGAGCGCGTGCTATAGGTGGGTGCTGCTATGGTGACCAGTGAGCTGAGATAAGGCGAGGCTTTACCTAGCAAAGACTTGTAGATGACCTGGAGCCAGTGGTTTTGGCGACGAGTATGAAGTGAGGGCCAGCCAACGAGAGCATACAGGTCGCAGTGATAGGTAGTATATGGGGCTTTGGTGACAAAATGGATGGCATTGTGATAGACAGCATCCAATTTGTTGAGTAGAGTGTTCGAGGCTATTTTGTAAATGACATCGTCGAAGTCGAGGATCGGTAGGATGGTCAGTTTTACGAGGGCAAGTTTGGCAGCATGAGCGAAGGATGCTTTGTTGCGAAATAGGAAGCTGATTCTAGATTTAATTTTTCGATTGGAGATGTTTAATGTGAGTCTGGAAGGAGAGTTTACAGTCCAACCAGACACCTAGGTATTTGTAGTTGTCCACATATTCTAAGTCAGAACCGTCCAGAGTAGTGATGCTGGATGGACGGGCGGGCAGGTGCGGGCAGCAATCGGTTGAAGAGCATGCATTTAGTTTTACTTGCATTTAAGAGCAGTTGGAGGCCACGGAAGGAGACTTGTATGGCAATGAAGCTCGTCTGGCTGCACAGTATTGTCTCTTATCGATGGCGGTTATGATATCGTTTAGGACCTTGAGAGTGGCTGAGGTGCACCCATGACCAGCTCTGAAACCAGATTGCATAGCGGAGAAGGTACGGTGGGATTCGAAATGTTCGGTAATCTGTTTGTTAACTTGGCTTTCGAAGACCTTGGAAAGGCAGGGTAGGATAGATATAGGTCTGTAGCATTTTGGGTCTAGAGTGTCTCCCCATTTGAAGAGGGGGATGACCATGGCTGCTTTCCAATCTTTGGGAATCTCAGACGATACGAAAGAAAGGTTGAACAGGCTAGTAATAGGGGATTCAACAATTTCGGGAGATAATTTTAGAAAGAGAGGGTCCAGATTGTCTAGCCCGGCTGATTTGTAGGGGTCCAGATTTTGCAAAATGAAGCCAGACTTTGTGTTGAAGTACTTCAAGAAGATGGGAGCAGTTGACAAAGTGAACATGCAGAACCGTTTTGTTGGGTGTGCCAGAAAATCCCTCAAATGGTAGAAGAAGCTATTTTTCCACCTAATAGACATAGCTCTCCTCAATGGCCACATTTTCCACTGGCAGGTGACAGGACAGGTGATCTCATACCAGCAGTACAGGATAAACCTGATGCGGCAGCTCCTTGAGGACCACCACACTCCTCGTAGTACGTCTACTGGGGCCGGCACGCCTCTGACAATCCTCTATGCCTTACTGGACACCACTTCCCAAGCGAGGAGCCTTGTAATAACACAGGCTTGTGTGTAGTTCCTTGCTTTGGCGAGTACCTCACCCACAAGCACTACTGAGTGGAAAGTAGGCCTATAATGGATCTATTTCTGAAATAAAGCAGGACAAGAAAATCATGTAAATAACAAACTGTTGCTTTATGCTGATGTAAAAAAATATATAATTGTAAAATGTATCGAAATGCATGACTTGAGGTGTTTGATGGGTAGTGGGTGAGGTGGGACTGGAGAAACGTGTTTGTTTGCCTGAAATGAAATACTTTGTTTGACTCCTGGGCTCCATTTCTGAAATAAAACAGTAAAAGAAAATGATGTAATTAACTTTTGTTATTCCTTGATTTGTAATGCATTCTCGCAATTGTTTTATTAATTTCAATCAAACTTTTCAAAATCATATTTACCATAGCGAACAACCTTTAGCCTAACCTGTAGACTACTGTAGACTAAAGAGCATGATTTGAGTTGTTACATTACATCGACTTTTCCTAGGAATATACTATAGTTAGTAATACTTCAAGTGTATACAAATGCAACCATGTTTTGGAAGGAGCGATAACTGGTCCACCCACGTAACATTCAGCCCGTAGATGGTGCCAAAGCATAAACCTACATAACCCTGTCTAGCTCCATAGTTTACAATAACCCATTATATCTACAACCTCGCTTCACTCATGCCCCGGTCTCTGCATTCAAAATCGCTGATTACACGCACACACCATTCAATCTGATCACCCACACAAACTACCTAACTTTGTTGCTTACATGACTTGATCCACCCTGTTCTCAATCTCCTCCGCTTCGACCAGGCTAAAACCGATCCAAGCCGTAATACTCACCGCATTTAATGATTGTGAAATATCTTCCTTGCTTGGTGACGAGGCAGGCATCTGTAGGCTACATGTCCAGTGATGATAATACGTTGACATGATGAAATGTAGCCACCCCTGTAGCCTAGTTTTTCCAAGGGAGAATAAATTATACATAAAAATTAAATGAACAAAAGTATTTAGGATGCCAGCATTTCCCAGCATTAGCCATAGCCTGACTAATCGGTTTCTGTATGTATCCTCGCTACTTTTATAGCCTCGCTACTATATACAGCCTGTCTTTTTACTGTTGTTTTATTTCTTTACTTACCTATTGTTCACCTAACACCTTTTTTTGCAATATTGGTTAGAGCCTGCAAGTAAGAATTTCACTGTAAGGTCTACACCTGTTGTATTCGGCGCACGTGACAAATAAACTTTGATTTTATTTGATTTTGGCATACAGTGAGGGAAAAAAGTATTTGATCCCCTGCTGATTTTGTACGTTTGCCCACTGACAAAGAAATGATCCGTCTATAATTTTAATGGTAGGTTTTTTTGAACAGTGAGAGACAGAATAACAACAACAAAAATCCAGAAAAACGCATGTCAAAAATGTTATACAATGATTTGCATTTTAATGAGGGAAATAAGTATTTGACCCCTCTGCAAAACATGACTTAGCACTTGGTGGCAAAACCCTTGTTGGCAATCACAGAGGTCAGACATTTCTTGTAGTTGGCCACCAGGTTTGCACACATCTCAGGAGGGATTTTGTCCCACTCCTCTTTGCAGATATTCTCCAAGTCATTAAGGTTGCGAGGCTGACGTTTGGCAACTCGAACCTTCAGCTCCCTCCACAGATTTTCTATGGGATTAAGGTCTGGAGACTGGCTAGGCCACTCCAGGACCTTAATGTGCTTCTTCTTGAGCCACTCCTTTGTTGCCTTGGCCGTGTGTTTTGGGTCATTGTCATGCTGGAATACCCATCCACAACCTATTTTCAATGCCCTGGCTGAGGGAAGGAGGTTCTCACCCAAGATTTGACGGGACATAGCTCCGTCCATCGTCCCTTTGATGTGGTGAAGTTGTCCTGTCCCCTTAGCAGAAAAACATCCTCAAAGCATAATGTTTCCACCTCCATGCATTCCTCCTCCTCCAAACACGGCGAGTTGAGTTGATGCCAAAGAGCTCCATTTTGGTCTCATCTGACCATAACACTTTCACCCAGTTGTCCTCTGAATCATTCAGATGTTCATTGGCAAACTTCAGACGGGCATGTATATGTGCTTTCTTCAGCAGGGGGACCTTGCAGGCGCTGCAGGATTTCAGTCCTTCACGGCTTAGTGTGTTACCAATTGTTTTCTTGGTGACTATGGTCCCAGCTGCCTTGAGATAATTGACAAGATCCTCCCGTGTAGTTCTGGGCTGATTCCTCACTGTTCTCATGATCATTGCAACTCCACGAGGTGAGATCTTGCATGGAGACCCAGGCCGAGGGAGATTGACAGTTCTTTTGTGTTTCTTCCATTTGCGAATAATCGCACCTACTGTTGTCACCTTCTCACCAAGCTGCTTGGCGATGGTCTTGTAGCCCATTCCAGCCTTGTGTAGGTCTACAATCTTGTCCCTGACATCCTTGAAGAGCTCTTTGGTCTTGGCCATGGTGGAGAGTTTGGAATCTGATTGATTGATTGCTTCTGTGGACAGGTGTCTTTTATACAGGTAACAAACTGAGATTAGGAGCACTCCCAATAAGAGTGTGCTCCTAATCTCAGCTCGTTACCTGGATAAAAGACACCTGGGAGCCAGAAATCTTTCTGATTGAGAGGGGGTCAAATACTTATTTCCCTCATTAAAATGCAAATCAATTTATAACATTTTTTACATGCGTTTTTCTGGATTTTTTTGTTGTTATTCTGTCTCTCACTGTTCAAATAAACCTACCATTAAAATTATAGACTGATCATTTCTTTGTCAGTGGGCAAACGTACAAAATCAGCAGGGGATCAAATACTTTTTCCCCCTCACTGTATGTATACTGGACAAAAATATAAACGCAACATGCAACAATTTAAAATAACTGCGTTACAGTTCATATAAGGAAATCAGTCAATTTCAATAAACGCATTAGGCCCTAATCTATGGATTTCACATGACTGTACAGATACGCATCTGTTGGTCACAGATATCTTTAAAAAAAAAAGTTGGGGCATGGATCAGAAAAGAGGTCAGTATCTGGTATGATCACCATTTGCCTCATGCAGCGCGACACATCTCCTTCACATAGAGATGATCAGGCTGTTGATTGTGGCCTGTGGAATGTTGTCCCACTCCTCTTCCATGACTGTGCAAAGTTGGATATTGGCGGGAACTGGAACATGCTGTCATACACGTCAACCCACAGCATCCCAAACATGCTCAATCGGTGAAATGCCTGCAGAGTATGCAGGCCATGGAAGAACTGGGACATTTTCAGCATCCAGGAATTCTACAGATCCTTGCGACATGGGGCCGTGCATTATTTTGCTGAAACATGAGGTGATGGCGGCAGATGAATGGCACGACAATAGGCCTCAGGATCTCATCATTCAAATTGCCATCGATGAAATGCAATTGTGTTCATTGTCCGTAGCTTATACCTGCCCATACCATAACCACACCACCATCATGGGGCACTCTGTTAACAACGTTGACATCAGCAAACTGATCGCCCACACAACGCCATACACATGGTCTGCGGGTGTGAGGCCGGTTGGACATACTGCCAATTTTCTAAAACGACGTTGGAGGTGGCTTATGGTGGAGAAATTGACATTCAATTCTCTGGCAACAACTCTGGTGCACAGTCCTGCAGTAAGCATACCTATTGAACACTCCTTAAAAACTTGAGACATCTGTGACATTGTGTTGTGTGACAAAACTGCGGATTTTAGAGTGGCCTTTTATTGCCCCCAGCACAAGGTGCACCTTTACTTTCAGTGTAATGATCATGCTTTTTAATCAGCTCTTGATATGCCACACCAGTCAGGTGGATGGATTATGTTGGCAAAAGAGAAATGCTCACTAACAGGGATGTCAACAAATTTGTGCACAACATTTTTGAGAAATAGGCTTTTGTGTGTATGGAACATTTCTGGGATCTTTACTTTCAGCTCATGAAACATAGGTCCAACACTTTATATGTTGCATTTATATTTTTTGTTCAGCGTAATATATACTCATAGCACACTCTCACTTTGTTAGTTCGCTACTATTGTATCAAATACACGGGACTTTGGTATTAGCCTGTCTGAGGGACTGTGCATGTGAGATAGGTTTACTCAGGTTTACAGCCCTATCTCACATGCACAGTCCCTCAGACAGGCTAATAGCAGAGCCTCTTTCAGATAATATACACTACCGGTCAAAAGTTTTAGAACACCTACTCATTCAAGGGTTTTATTTTACTTTTACTATTTCCTACATTGTAGAATACTAGTGAAGACATCAAAACTATAAATTAACACATATGTAGTAACCAAAAAAGTGTCAAACAAATAAAAATATATTTTATATTTGAGATTCTTCAAATAGCCACCCTTTGCCTTGATGACATCTTTGCACACGCTTGGCATTCTCTCAACCAGCTTCACCTGGAAGGCTTTTCCAACAGTTTTGAAGGAGTTCCCACATATGCTGAGCACTTGTTGGCTGCTTTTCCTTCACTTTGCGGTCCGATTCGTCCCAAGCCATTTCAATTTGGTTGAGGTCGGGTGATTGTGGAGACCAGGTCATCTGATGTAGCACTCCATCACTCTCCTTCTTGGTAAAATAGCCCTTACACAGCCTGGAGGTGTGTTGGGTCATTGTCCTGTTGAAAAACAAATGATAGTCCCACTAAGCGCAAACCAGATGGGATGGCGTATCGCTGCAGAATGCTGTGATAGCCATGCTGGTTAAGTGTACCTTGAATTCTAAATAAATCACAGACAGTGTCACCAGGAAAGCACCCCCCCCCCCCCATAACACCTCCTCCTCAATGCTTTACGGTGGGAAATACACATACGGAGATCATCCGTTCACCTACTCTGTGTCTCACAAAGACACGGCGGTTGGAACCTAAAATCTCCAATTTGGACTCCAGACCAAAGGACACATTTCCACTGTTCTAATGTCCATTGCTCGTGTTTCTTGGATCAAGCAAGTCTCTTCTTCTTATTAGTGTCCTTTAGTCGTGGTTTCTTTGCAGCAATTCGACCATTAAGGCCCAATTCATGAAGTCTCCTCTGAACAGTTGATGTTGAGATGTGTCTGTTACTTGAACTTACTTGAGCCAGTTTCATCATAGCGCTTGATGATTTTTGCGACTGCACTTGAAGAAACTTTCAAAGTTCTTGAAATCTTCCGTATTGACTGACCCTCAATCCTGAAAGTGATGATGGACTGTTTCTCTTTGCTTATTTGAGCTGTTCTTGCCATAATATGGACTTGGTCTTTTACCGAATAGGGCTATCTTCTGTATACCCCCCCACCCCCTACCTTGTCACAACACAACTGATTGGCTCAAACGCATTAAGAAGGAAAGAAATTTCACAAATGAACTTTTAAGAGGGCACACCTGTTAATGGAAATGCATTCCAGGTGACTACCTCATAAAGCAGGTTGAGAGAATGCCAAGAGTGTGCAAAGCTGTCACAAGGCAAAGGTTGGCTATTTGAAGAATCTCAAATATAAAATATATTTTGATTTGTACACTTTTTTGGTTACTACATGATTCCATATGTGTTATTTCATAGTATTGATGTCTTCACTATTATTCTACAATGTGGAAAATAGTAAAAATAAAGAAAAACCCTTGAATGAGTAGGTATTCTAAAACTTTTGACCGGTAGTGTATGTAATATAAATGATAATAATAATTATACAATTATCTATAATACTATAGATTCTATCTGCTACTACTACTATAGGAAGAAAGGATATGTTTTACAAAGCCTCATATGAAGCAGACATTGCAGTCTTGATGCAGTGAGGGGTGCAGAAAATAGAATTCTGTCACCACATGCAAAAAGACCTCACACGATAAGGGCCATTATTAATACTTAGAACTTTCGAGTCACAAGGTTAACTGGGGTGATATTCCCTATCATGGGTGACCCAAAAGAGCTAGCTGAAAGCTACGCTTGCAATATTCTGATAGGCTGCCGCTGCTGCAGTATGCTGCCAATCAGAAAATAATGTTCCCAACAGAAAAGTCAGTTAAGGCACAATAAGTTACTCGCAACATTTTGCCAGTAAGTTATTGTGAGTTTAAAATAACTTGCTGACATATGGTTTTCAGTTGAGAAATAACAAATTCACACTAATGACTGGCAACAAGTTTCCATTAAGTTACTAGAAAATGCACAATAACCACTTTACAGTGCAGCTCATTAGTGCGATATGCTTTACATTTACATTTTAGTCATTTAGTTGACGCTCTAATCCAGAGCGATTTACAGTAGTGAATGCGTACATTTCATACATTTTTTCCCCCGCACTGGTCCCCTGTGGGAATCGAACCCACATCCCTGCCGTTGCAAACACCATGCTCTACCAACTGAGCAACACGGGGCTTTTAAAACATTTGCCAGACAGACAGACAAAGGAGATACTCATCTTGCATTTGGCGTAACCATCAAACACTTAAACCGCCACAACATTTTCATTCTTCATTCACTCTTTGTTTCTGACCATTTGGAACAGTGTAAACACAACAAATACAATAATAATTTACAAACAAATTATAATCAATGCCATATAGTCTGTTCTAACAATAAAGGTGTTAAAGTCATTAGTACAGCCAAGATTAAAAACAGTTGAATTCATTTCTGTATTCAATTGCATTAGCTGACATTGCAGTTTATTATTGTTGAATTATTTAAGGCTCCCTTTGTTATTTCGTTTTATAACTAAAAATGCAATTTTTTTTAAATTCAATAATATATTTCGGTCACTGTAGATGCTGTGTTTTTGGTTGATGGTAAAGCCATGAAGCCTCTGCTACTAGGCACAGACAAACAAAATACAAATACAAGGTTTCACATATTTTCAAGATCTGAGCAATTTAATGTAGGTGTTTTATTCAATGCATTTACTTGTGTAATGTTACCGAATAGATAACAACAATAGAAAGAATAATCTGGTAGAGTCAGGTGGAGAACAGAGTGAAAGTGCACTGTACTGTAAGTAACAACGTTGTGGGCCAGGTGTAAATCGGTTAGCAGCCTTTCCAATGAATTGGAATACAAAATAAGCCATCCACCCTTGACTTGATAGGCTATCAGCAGGACAATAGACTCTTGCCTAGTTTAGGGACTTTAAAATGTATTAATGGAAGTTTGCGAGGCATGTCACTTCACCCATCTCTTTGCATAGCCCACCAAATGCACTGTTTTCTAACCACATCTGGATGGACCCATAACGAATTACTATGTGAATAAATATCACTGAATGACAGAAATATTGGAATAAACTAGGCTAATGCAATTGAAGGCAACAAATTGTTGCTTACTGAAACACCCAAAGTCATACAATTGTTATAATAGGATTTGAAGCAATAGCCTACCCGCGTGTGGTCAACAATTTCAGCATCATTTTGCACTGCTTTGAGACAAGCATTTTATTTGTTTATTTTTTATTTCACCTTTATTTAACCCTGTAGGCCAGTTGAGAACAAGTTCTCATTTACAACTGTGACCTGGCCAAGATAAAGCAAAGCAGTGCGACACAAACAACAACACAGAGTTACACATGGAATAAACAAACGTACAGTCAATAACACAATATAAAAAAGTCTATATACAGTGTGTGCAAATGGCGTGAGGATGTAAGGCAATAAATAGGCCATGGTAGCGAAGTAATTACAATTGAGCAAATTAACACTGGAGTGATAGATGTGCAGATGATGATGTGCAAGTAGAAATACTGGTGTGCAAAAGAGCAAAAAAGTTTTAAAAAACAATATGGGGATGAGGTAGGTAGATTAGACGGGCTATTTACAGATGGGCTGTGTACAGCTGCAGCGATTGGTAAGCTGCTCAGATAGCTGATGTTTAAAGTTAGTGAGGGAGATATACGTTTCTAACTTCAGTGATTTTTGCAATTCGTTCCAGTCATTGGCAGAAGAGAACTGGAAGGAAAGGCGGCCAAAGGAGGTGTTGGCTTTGGGGATGACCAGTGAAATATATTTGCTGGAGCGCGTGCTATGGGTGGGTGTTGTTATCATGGCCAGTGAGCTGAGATAAGGTTGAGCTTTACCTAGCATAGACTTATAGATGACCTGGAGCCAGTGGGTCTGGCAACGAATATGTAGCGAGGGACAGCCGACGAGAGCATACAGTTCGCAGTGGTGGGTGGTATATGGGGCTTTGGTGACAAAACGGATGGCACTGTGATAGACTACATCCAGTTTACTGAGTAGAGTGTTGGAGGCTATTTTGTAAATAACATCGCCAAGTCGAGGATCAGTAGGATAGTCAGTTTTACGAGGGTATGTTTGGCAGCGTGAGTGAAGGAGGCTTTGTTGAGAAACAGGAAGCCGATTCTAGATTTAATTTTGGATTGGAGATGTTTAATATGAGTCTGGAAGGAGAGATACAGTCTAACCAGACACCTAGGTATTTGAAGTTGTCCACATATTCTAAATCAGAACCGTCCAGAGTAGTGACGCTAGTCGGGCGGGCGGTTGCGGGCAGCGATCCTTTGAAAATCATACATGTAGTTTTACTAGTATTTAAGAGCAGTTGGAGGCCACGGAAGGAGTGTTGTATGACATTGAAGCTCGTTTGGAGGTTTGTTAACACAGTGTCCAAAGAAGGGCCAGATGTATACAGAAGGGTGTCGTCTGCATAGAGGTGGATCAGAGAATCACGCGCAGCAAGAGCAACATCATTGATATATACAGAGAAGAGTCGGCCCAAGAATTGAGCACTGTGGTATCCCCATAGAGACTGCCAGAGGTCCGAACAACAGGCCCTCCGATTTGACACACTGAACTCTATCTGAGAAGTAGTTGGTGAACCAGGCGAGACAGTCATTTGAGAAACCAAGGCTGTTGAGTCTGCCGATAAGAATACGATGATTGACAGAGTCGAAAGCCATGGCCAGGTCGATAAAGACGGCTGCACAGTACTGTCGTTTATCAATGGCGGTTATGATGTCGTTTAGTACCTTGAGCGTGGCTGAGATGCACCCATGACCAGCTGGGAAACCAGATTGTACAGCGGAGAAGGTACGGTGGGATTCGAAATGGTCAGTGATCTATTTGTTAACTTGGCTTTCGAAGACTTTAGAAAGGCAGGGCAGGATGGATATAGGTCTGTAACAGTTTGGGCCTAGAGTGTCACCCCCTTTGGAGGGGGGTATGACCGCGGCAGCTTTCCAATCTTTAGGGATCTCAGATGATAAGAAAGAGAGGTTGAACAGACTGGTAATAGGGGTTGCAACAATGGCAGTGGATAATTTTAGAAAGAGAGGGTCCAGATTGTCTAGCCCAGCTGATTTGTACGGGTCCAGGTTTTGCAGCTCTTTCAGAACATCAGCAGTCTGGATTTGGGTGAAGGAGAAGCTGGGGAGGCTTGGGCAAGTAGCTGCGGGGGGTGCGGAGCTGTTGGCCGGGGTTGGGGTAGCCAGGAGGAAAGCATGGCCAGCCGTAGAGAAATGCTTATTGAAAGTCTCGAATAGCGTGCATTTATCGGTGGTGACAGTGTTTCCTAGCCTCAGTGCAGTGGGCAGCTGGGAGGAGGTGCTCTTATTCTCCATGGACTTTACAGTGTCCCAAAACCTTTTGGAGTTAGAGCTACAGGATGCACATTTCTGTTTGAAAAAGCTAGCCTTTGCTTTCCTAACTGAATGTGTGTATTGGTTCCTGACTTCCCTGAAAAGTTGCATGTCAGAGGGACTATTTGATGCTAATGCAGTCCACCACAGGATGTTTGTGTGCTGGTCGAGGGCAGTCAGGTCTGGAGTGAACCAAGGGCTACATCTGTTCTTAGTTCTACATTTTTTGAAAGGGGCATGCTTATTTAAGATGGTGAGGAAAGCACTTTTAGGTCACCTAACAGAGCGAACTCTGAAGATATATGTGGGGCAATCAGGGGGGTCATAACAGGCGGCAACAGTGAGAGACTTATTTCCGGAGAGATTCATTTTTAAAATTACAAGCTCGAACTGTTTGGGCTTAGACCTAGATAGTATGACAGAACTCTCTGCAGTAGATTGCAACTCCTCCCACTTTGGCAGTGGGAGGAGTTGACAGAAAATGTTGTAGTTGATGGAAATCTCAGAATTTTTGGTAGCCTTCCTAAGCCAGGATTCAGACATGGCAAGGACATCAGGGTTGGTGGAGTGTGCTAAAGCAGTGAGTAAAACAAACTTAGGGAGGAGGCTTCTGATGTTAACATACATGAATCCAAGGCTTTTACGGTTACAGAAGTCAACAAATGAGAGCGCCTGAGGACACGCAGGTCACATCACCCGAAGAACAGAGGAGGAGTAGGATGAGGGTACGGCTAAAGGATATCAAAACTGGTCGTCTAGTGCGTTGGTGACAGAGAATAAAAGGAGCAGATTTCTGGGCGTGGTAGGATAGATTCAGGGCATAATGTACAGACAGGGGTATGGTAGGGTGCGGGTACAGTCGAGGCATTGTGTGACAATAAGAGAGGTTGCATCTCTGGACGCACTAGTTATGCTGGGTGAGGTCACCGCATGTGTGAGAGGTGGGACAAAAGAGGTATCTGAGGCATGTTTATTGGGACTAGGGGCTCCATAGTGAACTAAAACAATGATAACTATCCTAAACAACAGTATACAAGGCATATTGACATTAGAGAGAGACATAAAGCGAGGCATAAAGCAATCACAGGTGTTGATTGGGAGAGCTAGCTAAGACAACAATGGGTAAGACAACAACAGCTAATCAGCTAAGACAACAACAACAGGTAAAATGTCGATGAATGGGCAGAGAGGGTCAGTTAACTACACACAGGGCCTGAGTTCGAGGCTGGGGCCAACAGATAAACAAAAATAAACTAAATGGAGTACCGTGATTAATGAACAGTCCAGCAGGCATCAGCTATGTAGCCAAGTGATCATAGGGTCCAGTGAACAGCAATAGATGAAACAGGGAAGCCGCTAGGTGGTCGTTACTACGTTAGCAAGCAGGAGACACGGCGTTCAACATTTTTTTTTTTTTTTTTTTAGTTAGTAGGCCGGTGCTAGGAGAAGCATTGGCAAGTATTATCCAGGCTAAAAGCGGCAGGTGTCTGTGCAAAAGGTAAAGGCCGCTAGCAGTGGCTAACAATGACTAAATAGCTAGTCACTAATTAGCTGGTTAGCTTCTGATGGAGGTTCTGGCTATAAGGTCTAAAAATAGCAGATCCGTATCACATTGGGTGAGGCGGGTTGCCGTAAGGTATATTTCATTTAAAAATGGAAAAAGAGATTGAAAATATATTGAAATATATACAAAAACAATTGTATAAAAATGTACATGGGAGAACGACAAACAACTTGGATCAAAAAAAGGGGACTGGTCTTTATAAATCAATCGGATTTTTCTTTTCACTGAATCTCCATTTGGGTATTGGTTAGCCTACAATTAGGGTGTGGAAATGTTAGGATTATTTTTCTTGGATAGAAACACAATAACATTTATCAATTTAACTAAGCAACATTTCTAACAGTATAAACAGCACAACAAATGTCACGTCCTCACCAGTAATAGGGGTTATTTGTTATTGTAGTTTGGTCAGGACGTGGCAGAGGGTATTTGTTTTATGTGGTTCGGGGTGGTGGTTTGTTTAGTAGGGTATTTGATTTATGTATTCCGGGGGTTTTTGGGCACTGTTCTATGTTAGTGTATTTCTATGTTCTGTCTAGTCTTTTGTATTTCTATGTTTTGTAATTGGGGTTGGACTCTCAATTGGAGGCAGGTGTTTTCTAGTTGCCTCTGATTGAGAGTCCTATATATAGGTATGTGTTTGTTGAGTACTTTGTGGGAGATTGTTCTGTGTATAGCCTTGTGCCTTACCAGCCTGAGATTAGTCGATGTGTTTTCTTTGTGTTTGTTTTGGTTCTCCTTCTTGTCCGAATATAATAAAGAAGATGAGTGCACATTTCCCCGCTGCGTTTTGGTCATCGCTACACAACGACACCCGTTACAGAATCTCCCACCAACCAAGGACCAAGCAGCGGGGTAAGGAGCAACGGGATAATAATGTGGACTATCGGGAAAAGTGGACGTGGGAGGAGTTTATGGCCGGAGAGGGTCCATGGAGAAAGTGGAGCGAAGACCGGGAACGCTACAGGGGAATGCGACTGGCGTTTAAGCCGGAGAGGCAACCCCAATCATTTCTTTTGGGGGGGCACACGGGTAGTTTGGCTAGGCCAGGCAGTAGACCTAAGCCAGCTCCCCGTGCTTTGTATGGGAAGCGTTTGGAGTGGAGAGCACCGAGGTATGCAGAAGTGCGCACGATCTCGCCCATACGCACGCACAGTCCGGTGCGAGTGATCCCAGCCCCTCGCAAGTGCCGTGCTAGAGTGGGCATCCAGCCTGGTAGGAGGATGCCTGCGCAGCGCATCTGGTCACCGATGCGCCTCCTAGGTCCAGGCTACCCTACGCCCGCTCTACGCACGGCAACCATCAGGCCCCTGCACAGCCCAGTTCGCCCTGTACCAGCACTCCGCTCGTACAGGGCTACTAGTTCCATCCAGCCAGGACGGGTTGTGCAGGAGGTGCGATCGAGACCGCCAGTGCTTCTCCACGGCCCGGTATATCCAGTACCAGTACCACGCACCAGGCCTCCATTACGTCAGCCCAGTCCAACTCAGCCCGTTCCTGCTCCCCGCACTAGTCATGAGGTGCGTGTTCCCAAACTGCCGCTTCCACTACCAGCACCACGCATCAGGCTTCCAGTGCGTAATACCAGTTCCACTCGGCCGGTTCCTGCTTCCCGCACTAGCCCTGAGGTGCGTGTCCCCAGGCTGGTACCTCCACTACCAGTCCCACGCATCAGGCTTCCAGTGCGTCATCCCAGCCTCGAGTGTCCGACGACAGTACCCCGTCCAGAGTATCCGACGACAGTGCCCCGTCCAGAGTATCCGACGACAGTGCCCCGTCCAGAGTATTCGGCGACAGTGCCCCGTCCAGAGTATTCGGCGACAGTGCCCCGTCCAGAGTATTCGGCGACAGTGCCCCGTCCAGAGTATTCGGCGACAGTGCCCCGTCCAGAGTATTCGGCGACAGTGCCCCGTCCAGAGTATCCGGCGACAGTGCCCCGTCCAGAGTATCCGGCGACAGTGCCCCGTCATGAGTATCCGGTAAGAGTGTTAAGTCCGGAACCAAGGGAGACGGCCTACAGTTTGGAACCAAGGGAGACGGCCTACAGTTCGGAACCAAGGAAGACGGCCTACAGTTCGAAACCAAGGGAGATGGCCCACTGTGCAGAACCGAGTGAGACGGCCTACAGTTCGGAACCAAGGGAGACGGCCTACAGTTCGGAACCAAGGAAGACAGCCTACAGTTCGAAACCAAGGGAGATGGCCCACTGTGCAGAACAGAGTGAGACGGCCCACAGTTCGGAGAGGGGTGAATGGGTCTACAGTCCGGAACCGAGTGAGTCTGCCTGCGGTCCGGAACCGAGTGAGTCTGACTATAACTCCGAACTGTGTGAGTCTGCCTACAGCCCGGAACCGAGTGAGTCTGCCTACGGTCCGGAACCAAGCGAGTATGCCTACAGTCTGGGTGGCTGTAGACCAGAACCTGAGCCATCTCCAGTATAGGTGGGTTGGGGGGGGGGGGGGTGTAGCACAGGTGCCGTCGTTGACGGCAGCCACCCTCCCTTTAGTTTAGGGGATTTATGTTTGTTTTGGGGTATTTTGTTTTTTTGTGTGAGGTGCCTCCGGGGTCTGCACCTTTGGGGGGGGGGGGGGGGATACTGTCACGTCCTGACCATAAATATGGGTTATTTGTTATTGTAGTTTGGTCAGGACGTGGCACAGGGTATTTGTTTTATGTGGTTCGGGGTGGTGGTTTGTTTAGTAGGGTATTTGATTTATGTATTCCGGGGGTTTTTGGGCACTGTTCTATGTTAGTGTATTTCTATGTTCTGTCTAGACTTTTGTATTTCTATGTTTTGTAATTGGGGTTGGACTCTCAATTGGAGGCAGGTGTTTTCTAGTTGCCTCTGATTGAGAGTCCTATATATAGGTATGTGTTTGTTGACTACTTTGTGGGAGATTGTTCTGTGTATAGCCTTGTGCCTTACCAGCCTGTGATTAGTCGTTGTGTTTTCTTTGTGTACGTGTTTGTTTTGGTTCTCCTTCTTGTCCGAATATAATAAAGAAGATGAGTGCACATTTCCCCGCTGCGTTTTGGTCATCGCTACACAACGACACCCGTTACAACAAATACAATAATATTTTACTAACAAATTATAATCAATCCCAGAGTCTGTTTTAACAAAAAAAAGTTTACGTCTTTAGAACAGCCAAAATTAAAAACAGTCAAATGCATTTGTGAATTCAATCATTTATGCCGACATGTTGCGGTTTATTACTTGTTTAATTATTCAAGGCTCCCTTTGTTATTTGGTTTTATAACTAAAATGCTTGACTGTATTTAAAGACATGGATGATTTATATGCTGTGTGATGAGATACACAAATTAATGAATGATTGATTGATTGATATACTGTATATTGAAGTAGACCTGTATGCCAATAAGTAAGTTACGCAAAAACAGCTACAGCAAATAAGACTCTTAGGCCTACAGCTCCATGTAATTTCAATAATTTAGCTCCTCCAATATGGCCTCTGGTGGTCAAACTAGAATTAGGGGCAGCAGGGTAGCCTTGTGGTTAGAGCGTTGGGCTAGTAACCGAAAGGTTGCAAGTTCGAATACCCGAGCTGACAAGGTACAAATCTGTTCTGCCCCTGAACAAGGCAATTAACCCACTGTTGCTAGGCTGTCAATGAAAATAAGAATTTGTTCTTAACTGACTTGCCTAGTTAAATAAAGGTAAATAAAAATTAATGTCTGACAGGGAAATACTATGATGTCACACACTCCAATGATACCATAATGTGCTGTGCTGCAGTATGATGCAACTTTTAAAGGAAGAACCTTTGTGCACCTTTGCCTTTTTTGTACCCCAGGGAACAACACTGTACCCTAACCATAGCCTTAAATTAAATTAGAATACAGCAGCAGCATGTATAAAAATAAAACCTTCAAGCTGTTGTATATACATTAGGCAAAGTTTTAAAATATATTGTTGGCAATATATGTATATTCTGTTATGTCCACAGACCTGGTGGCGCAGCAGGAACATCAGGTAAGCAGCAACCGAAAAGTTGCGAGTTCAAATTCTAAGTGAGGTTGAGTCCCAAGTAATCATTACACATCAGCATACCGTTCTTTCAAATTAACACCTTAATTTAACTGTAAACATACAGTAACTTGTTAGAGATTTACTGTATTTTCACCACAACTAGACAAAACCTTCTGGGGACCATGACAATATTCTAAGAAATGCTCTAAGGGACGTCCCTGGAACAAACCGGGAGCAAGGCAAAACCTGCATGACTGTTTAAATTGAATTAACGTCAATTATGCCTTTTAAAGTAAAATATTCTCAATTACATTTGACACCTGGGTTTTCACGTGTCGTTTCATGGTATTTTGCATCCCCATGTTGTCACATTTATTTAACATGAGATAATTTTCCCACATGTGCTCAAATGCTGTCAAGTGTATTTTCATGTTATCACATGTTGCACATGTTATCATGTCAACTTCACATTAAATCATGTGAAATTCATGTGGTTTTTCCGTAAGGGTAAACCTTCATCCCTTGTTATATCTCTGAGTTAGCTGAGCTCTGAATTATCTCTAGAGTAAAAACACTGTCTTGTTCAAACTGACTCTGTGAGTCTGGACCCCCTGGCCAGAGAGGAAGAGTGTGATTTCCTCTTCCTTTGTGTTAAGAGGAGCAGCAGTGATAGAGAGCCTGGTGACTAGGCTGCTGTGAATATGCAGCACATCTCTTCCCCACTCCTCTCCTCTGCACTGCAGACCAGTCTGACAGTCTTTGTGGTTTTCCTCTAGGTTCGGCTAATGTACTCACAGATAGTATGTGTGTGTGTGTATGTGTGTGCGCGAGTGTGTACGAGAGACATGAAAAAGGAGAGAGAGCTTGTGTATGTGCGTGCATGCATGTGTGTGTGAATGCAGGTATATACAGTTGAAGTTTACATACACCTTAGCCAAATACATTTAAACTCAGTTTTCACAATTCCTAACATTTAATCCTAGTAAAAATTCCCTGTCTTAGGTCAGTTGGGATCACCGCTTTATTTTAAGAATGTGAAATGTCAGAATAACAGTAGAGAGTGATTTATTTCAGCTTTTATTTCTTTCATCACATTCTCAGTGGGTCAGAAGTTTACATACACTCAATTAGTATTTGGTAGCATTGCCTTTAAATTGTTTAACTTGGGTCAAACGTTTTGGGTAGCCTTCCACAAGCTTCCCACAATAAGTTGGGTGAATTTTGGCCAATTCCTCCTGACAGAGCTGGTGTAACTGAGTCAGGTTTGTAGGCCTCCTTGCTCACACACACTTTCAGTTGTCCACACATTTTCTATAGGGTTGAGGTCAGGGCTTTGTGATGGCCACACCAATACCTTGACTTTGTTGTCCTTAAGCCATTTTGCCACAACTTTGGAAGTATGCTTGGGGTCATTGTCCATTTGAAAGACCCATTTGCGACCAAGCTTTAACTTCCTGACTGTCTTGAGATGTTGCTTCAATATATCCACATAATTTTCCTGCCTCATGATGCCATTTATTTTGTGAAGTGCACGAGTCCCTCCAGCAGCAAAGCACCCCCACAACATGATGCTGCCACCCCCGAGCTTCACGGTTGGGATGGTGTTCTTCGGCTTGCAAGCCTCCCCATTTTTCATCCAAACATAACGATGGTCATTATGGCCAAACAGTTCTATTTTTGTTTCATCAGACCAGAGGACATTTCTCCAAAAATTACGATCTTTGTTCCCATGCGCAGTTTCAAACCGTAGTCTGGCTTTTTTATGGCAGTTTTGGAGCAGTGGCTTCTTCCTTACTGAGCGACCTTTCAGGGTATATCGATATAGGACTTGTTTTACTATGGATATAGATACTTTTGTACCTGTTTCCTCAAGTATGTTCACAAGGTCCTTTGCTGTTGTTCTGGGATTGATTTGCACTTTTTCGCACCAAAGTACGATTATCTCTAGGAGACAGAACGCTTCTCCTTCCTGAACGGTATGACGGCTGCGTGGACCCATGGTGTTTATACTTGCGTACTATTGTTTGTACAGATGAAAGTGGTACCTTCATGCGTTTGGAAATTGCTCCCAAGGATGAACCAGACTTGTGGAGGTCTACAATTTTTTTTCTGAGGTCTTGGCTGATTTCTTTTGATTTTCCCATGATGTCAAACAAAGAGGCACTGAGTTTGAAGGTAGGCCTTGAAATACATCCACAGGTACACCTCCAATTGACTCAAATGATGTCAATTAGTCTATCAGAAGCTTCTAAAGCCATGACATCATTTTCTGGAATTTTCCTAGCTGGTTAAAGGTACAGTCAACTTAGTGTATGTAAACCTCTGACCCACTGGAATTGTGATACAGTGAATTATAAGTGAAATAATCTGTCTGTAAACAATTGTTGGAAAATGACTTGTGTCATGCACAAAGTAGATGTCCTAACCAACTTGCCAAAACTATAGTTAGTTAACAACAAATGTGTGGAGAGGTTGAAAAACGAGTTTTAATGACTCCAACCTAAGTGTATGTAAACTTCCAACTTCAACTGTATGTACGTTTGTGCATGGGAACGTATATAAAAGTATCTATACGTCCTCTTAAGAGTGTGTGTCTCATACCAAGCAAATACTCAGACAGAGCTGAGCAATTAAACATCCAGTCGGGCACGTTAACAGTAAATGGCCGCAGGCCTTTCAGCCCATTGTGATGAAGAGTTCTTGTGCAGTGATGATGAACTCGGCCCTCGTCAACATCAACACAGTGGGAGAGAGAGAGCCTCTCAAAGATGCTTCCTTTTCATTATCATCATTACCCTCTCTCTCTCTATCTGCTGCTGCATTCTCGTTAAATGGCCTCTCTCTTTTTATTATTATTTACCATTATTTTGACAGGGAAGTCATACTGAGACTACGGTCTCTTTTACAGATGAGCCACGCATAAATACATCAAACACATACAATATACAAAATTACAAAACAGACATATTTATCAACACAGAGGTCTCCGATCATTGCTCTGAACTGGCCAAGGGGGACCAGAACATCTTATTTCAGACTGCTCCGGTAGTTGTTCCACATAAAGGGCGCAAAAAAAAAAACGAAAAGCAGCTTTACCCAACTCTGTGGAGACTGACAGGGCCTCCAATGTTATCCAAGCCTGAGACCGGGGGGTTGGTAATTTGTAAGTCTAAATTGAATGAATGATGATAGATACATAGGAAGTTGGCCTCTCTCTTTACATCTGTCTCTCCGCCTCTCCATCTGCCTCTCTCCACCACTCTTTCTCTGTCTGTCTGATTCCCTATCTGTCTTTGTCCATCTGTCTCCATCTGTCTCTCTTTCCCTGTCTGTCTGGCTGGCTGGCTGTCTGGCTGTCTGTCTGGCTGTCTGTCTGTCCATCAGTCTCTATTCCTCTATTTCTACCGCACTCCCCTTCTCTGTCTGTCTCCCTCTGCTCTCTCGCTATATGACTGGCTGTCACTCTATCGCCTCTCTCTGTCTTTCACTCTCTCTTTCTCTCTCTCTCCATCTACCTCTCCTCATTCTACCTCGCTTGCCCCTCTCTCTAATTCACGGCTGTCTCAGTGGGATGGCTGTTTGGGCTGAGAGAAGAGCAGTGCAGGGTAATGAATGCATTGGGGGAAATAATGTTTTTTGTGAACAGAACAGCACTAAACCCTCACCCAGCTGACCTGATTTACCATTGCTGGAGAGCTGCATATACACACACACCCGCACACACATGCACACACACATACACGCACACACACAGCTGCATTCAGGATAGGTCTCAGTGGGGGGGCACACCGGAATGGTCAGCCGAGGAATGCCAATCCAGAACAGAACATTTAGAATGGCAGCAAGTCGACAGAAGGATCTACAGAAGAATCTTATTTTGGCAAAAGGTTGAGGGCTAGACTGATGTGCAACACAGCAGCACAAAACCAAACCTTCTGGAGTGGTTTATAATGCCAGCAAGCCTAACACACACACACACACACACACACACACACACACACACACACACACACACACACACACACACACACACACACACACACACACACACACAAGAGCAAGCATGCACGCGTGCATGCACGTGCGCACGCACGCACACACACTCGTGCACACACACACACACATCATTGTCATGTGAGGAGGAAGCAAGGGCTATATTAGTCACAGCTATGCACTGTGCCACCCTCACTCACTTCAAAGGAAGGTGTGGGTTGATGCTACAACAACTGTTTAAACATACAAACACACAAATGAGGAAGCAGAGAGTGGGAGGGCAGGCAGCTTGAGGGGAGACGGAACGATATAGTGCTGCTACAACCAGACAGAAATGGGCCGAGAGAGAGAGAGAGACAGAAGATATAGAGGGGACAGGCTATAGAAAACAGAGAGTGCAAGGAAGAGGAGGATGAGAAGAGAAAATATAAAAGTGAGTGATATAGTTTGTAAGCCACATTGCCAAACTGAAGGATGCAATATTGACGTGTACAGTCTGGTAGCAAGACGTGACAGAGGAGCATAGCGACACTGGTTTGACTGCGACAGTCTCCGAGCTGTGATGTCACACATCAGACACCAACGTGAGTAGTGAGCACTGTACCCAACACAGCTATTTACATACCCAATTAACGACCACCAAAGCCCCAACAGGCAATATATTCAGACAGATCCTTCCCTTAAATCTGTGCCATGTTTGCCACCATGCAGTGTCGGGACTTCCGTTGGGATTCAGTATGTTGGTACTACTAATGGTACTATCTGTAAGTGCAGTCTATGTGGAGGAGGGTTAAAGCACTGCGTGGGTGTCTCTCGGAAAACAGTGTCTATGAGAAGCTAGACTGTCTGAGCGGTGGGTTGGAGGGAGCACCGCCATGTGAGACGATGGCATGGGTGAGAGAGAGCGTGTGAGAGAGTATGGGAAAGAGCACTGTTTAAGACAAGCTAGCACTGCTGGTGAGTTCATGTACAGAATATCCTGGAGCACTGATGTAGCCATGCTATTACTGACTACATAGACTGCTGCAACTGAAAATACCTACATTCACCAATCACCACAAGCTTAGGCTACATTAAAGCAATTCATAAAATGATCTAACCCAACCCCCAAATCAAATGATAATCCACAATGGATTACCAATAATCTCAGCAAATAAACTGAACACTAGTAGTAGGACAATATTGGCGATGACAAATGTGCCAGGCAGAGTAGAACAATAGCCAGCCGTGTGGGTTCCCTCCACCAAGAGTTGGCATCTGTCCAACATGAATACCACGTGACTGGGATTTATAACATAGGATACAGGAAGTCGTTTGACACACATCCACAAACATTATAGTTCCACTTCCCTTATACTCTCAGATGAATAGGTGACACGAATGATGTGTTCTGTGATATATTTTGAAAATAACAAACATTTTGCACTAATCTGTTGGCATCTGGCTGTCTGTTGCGTGATTTGGAATGCTGGTGGCTTCGGTTTCAGCACCGGGACAGAGTGGACAGCTCTTGCGTGTGACGCAAGTAGCCTACTGGCTGTTGTATATGCAGAAGAAGGTATTATTGGTTGATCACACAAACCCCAAAACAGAAGCAACCTCTAAAATTGGATCTGTTCAGTTACAGACAAAACAGTTCATGCAAGATTTCAAGCCAAAAGCAGTTGGCTTCTCTATGGACTCCATAGGCTACCATCATGGTGGGATAATTATGCCAAGTCACCATAGCAACAATGGATGCCTACAACTTCTCTTTACAGTTTCCAAGACCATCTTAAATGAGGCAAACCAGTACAAGGTACTGAAACAACAGTTCCCTGGGCCACCTTTTTTGAATGCTTCAAAATCATCACCCTCACGTCGACAGGCAGAATGCAGCCTAGATTCTAGAACAAGTCGAAATGCATTCATGCAAGTGAGTCAAGTCATTCTGTTCTGACATTTGAAAAGCTGCAAGACAGCAAAAAACCTTGCAGTCACATTACTTTGCTAAAAACAGGAATGGATCCAACTGCAGAATATTGAGTTTAGCTATAAGATGCCTGGTCAGTTGGTTAGCCTAACCTTGCAAGACAGCCTATCCATAGAAAAGAATATCAAAGGTTTTGAATAGCCTGCTCTCTTCTTCATGATATGTTGTCTATGATATTGGGTTGAATATAGGCTTACACTGTAACACATTGCTGTACATTTACAGCAAAAAATGTACAGTTAGCTACTGTAATTCTATATTATAGTACTGTAAAGTCCAATGCATTAAGGGGGTTCAATGGCATTCAGCTTACACTGCTGTAAAATTACAGCAATTTTGGTAATTTTACAATACAATTTTACAGTTAAGTGCTGTATTACCTGTTTTGCTGTATATTTACTGCAGCTTACTGGGAATTATGGTGCATTGTGGAAAAATGTTGTGTGCGGGGAAGGAATCTCTGGCTCATTAACATATTTTGAGGCATGCCTTGTAAGAGGCTATATTTGTTGCACCCGTTAGTAAGAAATGCTGTACCCCACAGAATACATTACCATACCGTACTTTTGGAATCTAAAAACGTTTTCTTATAAATATACAGCGCCTCTACAAGTGTAAGTGATATAAAATAACAAATAATCACTGGTATGTTGTAATACATAATTACATAAACTGTTAGCAATTGATGTCATTTTATTACAATACATTTTAACAAAAAAAGTACTGTATTTCTATTTTCTGTGTATTTACTGAAGTGTTCTGTAAATGATGGTGTATTGTGGGAAAATGTTGTGGGTGGGGAAAGAATCGCTGACTCATGAACATATTTCGAGGCGTGCCATGTAAGGGGCAATATTTGTTGGACCCGTTAGAGAGAGTGCTGTACCAATTGAACTGATTTGTGGTAGTAGTACCACATAATTGAATATTTAAATGGGGACTAATCATGGTGGCAGCAAGTCTTAAGCTTTTGCTGGTTGAGCAATTCGCCAAGTCCTACTGGTCTGTTTTACCTTGTAATCATGACAAGTTTGGAAGTATTTGTCTAGGCCTCTAGAAGTGCAAGAAGACATATGTTGTAATATACAAATACCTAGCAGCCATCTTGCCTGCACCAATGCCATTTAATTACAGTAAAATACTTTAAAATACCAATATTGCAATTGCAGTAGCATTTACGTTCTTACAGTATAGTAGGCTAATTTTACAGTATTGTACTCTATCGTTGCTCTGATATCACAATAATTTACAGGAAGCTGGTGGCAAGTTACTTTGAATAGCACAGTAGCATACTTGGTACTAGCCAGAGATGGGCAAAGACATATCAAAAGGTATACTTACTATAAAATATAAAATACCTTGAAGACCGATGCCTCCTTAACTAAAACAACATCCCAGTAACCATTACAGAAACATTTTACTCTATCAGCTGCCTGATACACAATGCATGAATGAGTCACTGCGCAGCCTAGTCACCACATCCCCACCACATCCATATCACCAGCAAGCCGCAGCATGGCTCTTTAACTCAGGCTATAACGTAACAGCGCTACACAGTCAGTCTGCCATAAAACAATCCTCTCGATTTGATACAATTGTCAAAATGGGAGAAATACATCGAATCGTTTTCCATGACACGCATCTCTTTGGGTTAATGTCTGTAACACAGTGAGTAGAGCCGCGAGCCCCACATCTAGCCGACTGCTGGGTCCATGCAGTCAGACAGTGTGTATGCGTGTCTGTAAACGCATGTTACCTACCTGTCTCCAGGTGGAGAGAGAGACGCGACTCAGTGATGTAGGGCGTATCGCTCTTGGACCGGACTCTCCGGATCGGCCGACGGTCTATCTCATTCTCCGGTGACGCCGCCATTTAGGTCTCCTTGGCCGGGCAACGTCCGTCCACTGGCGACCAGCGGAACTGCGCGAGACGAGACTCATGCACGGGCAGACGGTGTAGGTGGTGCGTACGGTGATAAATGGAGATGGGAGGGAGGAGATGGGAGGGGAGGGGAGAGAGAGAGAGAAGAGAGAGAGAGAGAGAGCGAGAGAGAGAGAGAGAGAGAGAGAGAGAGAGAGAGAGAGAGACGTTCCACTGTAATAGTGAAGGTGTAAACTTGGCAGTAGAAAATCTTAACAGTATATTTGACCTCTCAGCTTCCCTATCAAATCTAAAATTCTCAATTAGAAAACCGAAGAAAATGAACAACAATGACAAATGGTTTGATGAAGAATGCAAAAATCTAAGAAATAAATTGATAAACCTGTCCAACCAGACACATAGAGACCCGGAAAACCTGAGTCTATGCCTTCACTATGGTGAATTACTAAAACAATACAGAAATACACTACGGAAAAAGGAACAGCACGCCAGAAATCAGCTCAGTGTAGTTGAAGAATCCGTAGACTCTAACCTCTTCTGGGAAAATTGGAAAACACTAAACAAACAACAACATGAATAATTATCTATCCAAAATGGAGATGTATGGGTAAACCACTTCTCCAATCTTTTTGGCTCTATAACAAAGAACAAACAGCAAAAACATATACATGATCAAATACAACTCTTAGAATCATCTATTAAAGACTACCAGAACCCACTGGATTCTCCAATTACCTTGAATGAGCTACAGGACAAAATAAAAACCCTACAACCCAAAAAGGCATGTGGTGTTGATGGTATCCTCAATGAAATGATCAAATATACAGACAACAAATTCCAATTGGCTATACTAAAACCCTTTAACATCATCCTTAGCTCTGGCATCTTCCCCAATATTTGGAACCAAGGACTGATCACCCCAATCCACAAAAGTGGAGACACATTTGACCCCAATAACTACCGTGGGATATGCGTCAACAGCAACCTTGGGAAAATCCCCTGTATTATCATTAACAGCAGACTCGTACATTTCCTCAGTGAAAACAATGTACTGAGCAAATGTCAAATTGGCTTTTTAACAAATTACCGTACAACAGACCACGTATTCACCCTGCACACCCTAATTGACAAACAAACAAACCAAAACAAAAGCAAAGTCTTCTCATGCTTTGTTGATTTCAAAAAAGCCTTCGACTCAATTTGGCATGAGGGTCTGCTATACAAATTGATGGAAAGTGGTGTTGGGGGGAAAACATACGACATTATCAAATCCATGTACATAAACAACAAGTGTGCGGTTAAAATAGGCAAAAAACACACACATTTCTTCCCACAGGGCCGTGGGGTGAGACAGGGATGCAGCTTAAGCCCCACCCTCTTCAACATATATATCAACAAATTGGCACGGGCACTAGAAAAGTCTGCAGCACCCGGCCTCAACCAACTAGAATCTGAAGTCAAATGTCTACTGTTTGCTGATGATCTGGTGCTTCTGTCACCAACCAAGGAGGGCCTACAACAGCACCTAGATATTCTGCGTAGATTCTGCCAGACCTGGGCTCTGACAGTAAGACCAAAATAATGGTGTTCCAAAAAAGGTCCAGTCGCCAGGACCACGAATACAAATTCCATCTAGACACCGTTGCTCTAGAGCACACAAACAACTACAGTGGGGGAAAAAAGTATTTGATCCCCTGCTGATTTTGTATGTTTGCCAACTGACAAAGAAACGATCAGTCTATAATTTTAATGTTAGCTTTATTTGAACAGTGAGAGACAGAATAACAACAAAAAAATCCAGAAAAACGCATGTTAAAAATGTTATAAATTGATTTGCATTTTAATGAGGGAAATAAGTATTTGACCCCCTCTCAATCAGAAAGATTTCTGGCTCCCAGGTGTCTTTTATACAGGTAATGAGCTGACATCAGGAGCACACTCTTAAAGGGAGTGCTCCTAACCACAGCTTGTTACCTGTATAAAAGACACCTGTCCACAGAAGCAATCAATCAATCAGATTCCAAACTCTCCACCATGGCCAAGACCAAAGAGCTCTCCAAGGATGTCAGGGACAAGATTGTAGACCTACACAAAGCTGGAATGGGCTACAAGACCATCGCCAAGCAGCTTGGTGAGAAGGTGACAGCATTTGGTGCGTTTATTCGCAAATGGAAGAAACACAAAAGAACTGTCAATATCCCTCGGCCTGGGGCTCCATGCAAGATCTCACCTCGTGGAGTTGCAATGATCATGAGAACGTTGAGGAATCAGCCCAGAACTACACGGGAGGACCTTGTCAATGATCTCAAGGCAGCTGGGACCATAGTCACCAAGAAAACAATTGGTAACACACTACGCCGTGAAGGACTGAAATCCTGCAATCGGCCGCAAGGTCCCCATGCTCAAGAATACATATACATGCCCGTCTGAAGTTTGCCAATGAACATCTGAATGATTCAGAGGACAACAGGTGAAATTGTTGTGGTCAGATGAGACCAAAATGGAGCTCTTTGGCATCAACTCAACTCGCCATGTTTGGAGGAGGAGGAGGAATGCTGCCTATGACCCCAAGAACACCATCTCCACCGTCAAACATGGAGGTGGAAACATTATGCTTTGGGGGTGTTTTTCTGCTAAGGGGACAGGACAACTTCACCGCATCATTTGACGGGGCCATGTACTGTCAAATCTTGGGTGAGAACCTCCTTCCCTCAGCCAGGGCATTGAAAATGGGTCGTGGATGGGTATTCCAGCATGACAATAACCCAAAACACACGGCCAAGGCAACAAAGGAGTGGCTCAAGAAGAAGCACATTAAGGTCCTGGAGTGGCCTAGCCAGTCTCCAGACCTTAATCCCATAGAAAATCTGTGGAGGGAGCTGAAGGTTCAAGTTGCCAAACGTCAGCCTTGAAACCTTAATGACTTGGAGAAGATCTGCAAAGAGGAGTGGGACAAAATCCCTCCTGAGATGTGTGCAAACCTGGTGGCCAACTACAAGAAATGTCTGACCTCTGTGATTGCCAACAAGGGTTTTGCCACCAAGTGCTAAGTCATGTTTTGCAGAGGGGTCAAATACTTATTTCCCTCATTAAAATGCAAATCATTTTATAACATTTTTGACATGCGTTTTTCTGGATTTTTTTGTTGTTATTCTGTCTCTCACTGTTCATATAAACCTACCATTAAAATTATAGACTGATCATTTCTTTGTATGTGGGCAAACGTACAAAATCAGCAGGGGATCAAATACTTTTTTCCCCCACTGTATACATACCTTGGTCTAAACATCAGCACCACAGGTAACTTCCACAAAGCTGTGAACAACCTGAGAGACAAGGCAAAAAGGGCATTCTATGCCATCAAAAGGAACATAAAATTCAACATACCAATTAGGATCTGTCTAAAAATACTTGAATCAGTTATAGAACCCATTGCCCTTTATGGTTGTGAGGTCTGGGGTCCGCTCACCAACCAAGAATTCACAAAATGGGACAAACACCAAATTGAGACTCTGCATGCAGAATTCTGCAAAAATATCCTCCATGTACAACACAGAACACCAAATAATGTATGCAAAGCAGAATTAGGCCGATACCCGCTAATTATCAAAATCCAGAAAAGAGCCGTTAAATTCTACAACCACCTAAAAGTAAGCGATTCCTAAACCTTCCATAACAAAGCCATCATCTACAGAGAAATGAACCTGGAGAAGAGTCCCCTAAGCAAGCTGGTCCTGGGGCTCTGTTCACAAACACAAACACACCCCACAGAGCTCCAGGACAGCAACACAATTAGACCCAACCAAATCATGAGAAAACAAAAAGATAATTATTTGATACATTGGACAGAATTAAGAAAAAAACTGAGCAAACTAGAATGCTATTTGGCCCTAAACAGAGAGTACACAGTGACAGAATACCTGACCACTGTGACTGACCCAAACCTAAGGAAAGCTTTGACTATGTACAGACTCAGTGAGCATAGCCTTGCTATTGAGAAAGGCCACCGTAGGCAGACCTGGCTCTCAAGAGAAGACAGGCTACGTGCACACTGCCCACAAAATGAGGTGTAAACTGAGCTGCACTTCCTAACCTCCTGCCAAATGTATGACCATATTAGAGACACATATTTCCCTCAGATTACACACACCCACAAAGAATTTGAAAACAAATCAAATTGGGATAAAATCCCATATTTATTAGGTGAAATATCACAGTGTACCATCAAAGCAGCAACATGTGTGACCTGTTGCCACAAGAAAAGTGCAGCCAGTGAAGAACAAACACCATTGTAAATACAACCCATATTTATGATTATTTATTTTCCCTTTTGTACTTGCATCTTACAACACTGTACATAGCCATGAAATTACATATGAAATGTCTCTATTCCTTTGAAACTTTTGTGAGTGTAATGTTTACAGTACATTTTTATTGTTTATTTCACTTTTTTAATTATCTATTTTACTTGCTTTGGCAATGTAAACATGTGTTTCCCCAGCCAATAAAGCAATTTAAATTGAATTGAATTGAATTGAGAGAGAAGCAAACAAACCTCCTCCAGTGGTGTGAGATGTGCAGTGACACTATCAATTAAAAGAAGTCCTGTTCCCTTCCGAAAAGAGAAAGTGGAATCCACACACACACACACACACACACACACACACACACACACACACACACACACACACACACACACACACACACACACACACACACACACACACACACACACACACACACCCAGAGATAGAATATGAACACGTCATAAACCATTCCTTTTTTTGGGCGGGAATGACAGGAAATTTGCTTTAAAATTGCAACATTTTCTCGCAGCCTCATAGCAAAATGTGTAAAATAGCATGAGATAGGCTAAGCTATAAAACTACACTTTTTTGTTTTTTGGTTAGGGCGGGGCTTGCTCGTACCTTGCGGCCCGAGGAAACTGCCTTACGCCACTGACACACACACACTTTCCCTGTCTGCAACAGCACAGAATAACACACAGTTGCTATTGTGAGAATACCTGCCCAATCCCCAGAGAGTAAATCAGTAGGCTATAATTGGAGATGATATCTGGAGAATGGCTGGCCCTTACTTTCAGTTAGCCTATCTAACCCTAGCCCATCTGTCTCCTTCATCATGGCTGACTCCATAGCCTACATGGCAGATATTTATAATGGTTGCCAAGAATTCGCTGCAGCTAGCGACTGGAACGAGCTGCAACAAACACTCAAACTGGACAGTTTAATCTCAATCTCTTCATTCAAAGACTCAATCATGGACACTCTTACTGACAGTTGTGGCTGCATTGTGTGATGTATTGTTGTCTCTACCTTCTTGACTTTTGTGCTGTTGACTGTGCCCAATAATGTTTGGACCATGTTTTGTGCTGCTACCATGTTGTGTTGTCATGTGTTGCTGCCTTGCTATGTTGTTGTCTTAGGTCCCTCTTTATGTAGCGCTGTGTTCTCTCTCTTGTTGTGATGTGTATTTTGTCCTATATTTATATTGTATTTTTTTATTTTTTTAATCCCAGGCCCCCGTCCCCGCAGGAGGCCTTTTGGTAGGCCGTCATTGTAAATAAGAATTTGTTCTTAACTGACTTGCCTAGTTAAATAAAGGTTAAATAAAAACATTAAAAAAAAGAGATCAGTAAGCAAATACCCATCTGCATGTACCATCACCATTTGAAAGCTGCTATTCTCCAACTCTTCTCTCTCTTTTTGGAAGCAAGCTCACCCCATCTAGTGGATGATATCATCAGAATACACAGAATGGAACTAGAATGGGGCATTTATATGCAAGCACAAGCACATTGTCATTTTACAGCACATTTGTCCATTTGTCACTGATACTCTCTTAGAAAAAAAGGTTTCAAAAGGGTTCTTCGGCTGTCCCCACAAGAGAACCCTTTTTGGTTCAAGGTATATTCCTTTTGGGTTCTCTGTGGAAATGGGTTCTTTCTATCTGGAACCAAAAACAATTATTGTAAGGGTTCCCCTATGGGGACAGAACCCATTTTTTCTAAGAGTGTAGGTTCATCCCATCTATACTATTAATGATAATGTATAGGCAGATAGCATATCTAGACTAGCGTATTTAACTCCCATAATGTAGGGTAGAGATAGGGAGGCTAACTGAGAGTAAGGTTCAGACAGGCTAAGATAATACACTAATCTGAAGGAGGATCTCCAAAGAATTAGGCTCAAAAGACTATATTCTACTGTGTTTTGTATTTTTTAATTTTATTTTTACCCATAATGTTCATTACCTTGACATTCCGAATGACCATTCAATAAAGCACTGATTGATTATTTCTTCCAGGGTTCATTGGGTTGGCCAAAGAATAAAAATAAAAATATCCAGCCCTATAAAAGGGACCCCCGGCCCATCTAAAAGTAAATCATACCATATCTATCAATCACAATGCCCAGAGGATGTCCCGGCATTGCAGGAGAGGAGACCGCAGGAGGCATTAGACAGGCCGGGTAACCTACATGACCTAACCGCCCCCTCCCGGATCTTCCTCCCGACCAACCCCTGGCAGTGTAGAGATGTTAAAGTCTGCTTAGATTAAAGATGGGCTTTTAACTAAAACTGTTACAACTTTGACTTTTTATTAGGCTATTAGGTGGTTTATAAGAATTTTAGGCAGTAGAGTTAATAATAGATAAGTACGTCCATATATAATAATAGCCTAATCTGTTAGGGATTGATAAACATTGAATCTTTGTCACTGTCCCTAACAAATAAATAAATACATTAAAACAATGTATTTATTTCAAACATTAAATCATCAACAGTCAAGTCAGATGCATTGCACCATTATGGTTAAGTTTGCACTCATTTGCAGCATAGGCTTACAATAATTTCTTGATCCAATGGTTGGATTCCAACCATTATAAACGGCAAATCATTAATTCATAAACGTTTACTATAGCTATAACATTGCACAACATTGACAGACAACTAAAAAAGAGAATATACACAGTAATATAAATATGTAGGATATTAGTTTAAAAGTAGGATATTATTTTAGTATCAAAAGAAGCGCGTCATCCTTTTACATGCCCCTGACCAATTTATATTCCACTGTGTTTTGTATTATTATTTTTTTTTCAGGTTTTTGCATTTGGAATGGCACAGTTACTTTGGGAGATTTAGCTGTCATATTGCAAATTATATAAAGCATTTGTAGGCCAATTTTGTATCTGTATAATTAAGCAATAAGGCAAGAGGTGGTGTGTTATATGACCAGTATACCACGGCTAAGAGCTGTTCATAGGCACAATGCATTGCAGAGTGCCTGGACACAGCCCTTAGCAATGGTATATTGGCAATATATCACAAACCCCCGAGGTGTCTGATTGTTCTTTTAAACTGGTTACCAACGTAATTAGAACAGTAAAAATAAATGTTTTGTCATACCTGTGGTAAACGGTGTGATATACCACGGCTGTCAGCCAATCAACATTCAGGGCTCGAACCACCCAGTAATTAAACATAATGCTAATTGACTGGAAATTCCAAATTGCCATGGCAATTATGCATCACAATAGTAGTTATATTTGGTAAAGGGCCTTCTGTGGTCAGTAATACAAAGTGCCATTGGTGGATTCAAAATATAGCCTAACAATTATTTAGTTGGCCCCAGTTGCATTTGAAAACAAATTATTTTTCTGTACTAAATCAATAATATGTAAACATCAACCCAAACATAGGGTGACAGTGAGCAATTGACAGTGATCCACTTCAAACCCAGTCCGCAGAAGAGCCACTCGGACCATGAGGCACAAGAGACATATCAGGGGTGGACGCACCTGTCTTAATCAATGAGAGAAGATTTGACATAGACAAGATGGCGGCATACACATTGTTGGATTACTTCATTAATAACGGAGCACTTTCTACATTCAGACACGCCTCCTGTAACTGGACATGGACATTTTAGAAGATACATGTTTGGCCAAATCGAGAACGAGGATAGTATCGCCCATACCAGGCATTTGAAAAATCTCTGGCAACTATTTGTATAGGTAAACCTGTAACTCCCAGTAAAGAATAACAAAAATCTTTTCTCACATTATCTGTTTTAACAATCTTTAGCTAAGGGAGGCCGTGTCCTCACTCACACTCCAGTACAGTAGGTGGCGGCGATGTATGAACCTAGTTGATGCGATCTGCCAATACAAATTAAAAAAAGTCTATCATCTCAGAGGATTGTATAGTTTCTGTGGATAAAGTTGTGTGTGTCAACTGTAGGGGTGCTCATGTTGCTGGGTATCGGAAGTGTCCGGTGCGATAGAGGCAGGTTGAAGTGTCCAGAGTCAGAGTAGCGCAGAAGGTGTCACATGCTGAGGCAGTGTAGAAAGTAGAGGAGGATGTGAGGATGTGTCAAGGGTGACGGATCCTGAGAGGATCCCATTGAGTAGTAGATTTGTGCCAGCTTCAGTAAGGTTGGCTTCTTAGCGTTCATAGCAATGGTCATCAACCGTACCGCAAAAATGTAACGTAAATCACAGAAAATAGATGTTCTGTTGGCAGCTGCAGAGAACTATTTGGCTATACAAGATTTGACTTCAGAAGAGTTACAGGGTGTGTCGAAGGGTGGTGTCCCGGTCCAGGAGTAGATGGGGTCAAAGTAGTGAGTGTAGGTGGCAGCTGCAGAGAAGTACCTGGGAGTACAAGATTGTACAGCTAAATAGTTAATGGGGTGGTGATTCTTATGAAATAGTGGTATATTGATGGTGCAATTCTTTTCGTTTAGAAACAGGAATAATGAAGATCATTAAACGTAGGTAGGCCATGACTGGCCTCACACTTCAGTACAGTAGGTGGCGGTGTATGCACCTGAAAGTAGGATGCGATCTGCCAACCCAATCCCAAAGGAGAAGAAGAGGAAGACTTAAAATTACACACCTCTTAGCTAAACAGCAGAAACAGGGTAAGGAAGGACTTAGAGAAATTCAACATGCAAAAATGTGTCTGATTAAATCTATCTTGAAGCTTATATTATTTAATCAGGGCATATTAATGTTGTATGTCAATGCTTCTTTGGACATGCGAAACAAGGAAATATACATGCTGATAGTCGTTTGAAGACTAACAACAAGTTTAGCTAACTAATGTTAGCTAGCAGCTAAGCTTGAGTTGCATTCCATAGATAGCTGGCTAGCTGTCGTATTTAGAGCGCAACTCAAGAGTACGATTTTTGCTTGCAAGTTGAATGAACAACAAATAGTCTCGAAAACCCGACCCTAAAAAACGAACGACTGACTTACGCCCTTAAATGCACAAGGGTCAAAGAAAATCAGATAGCGAGCTACAGTAACTTGCTATGAATATTTACCCTTTGACTAGCCAGAGAGGTCTGCGCATGTCAGCAACGTTTCCAAGTTGTTACAGCAAGCAAGATCTCCAGGTACAATAGCTAGTTGGTTAGGTGACAACTCAGTGTGGTGTTTGTTACAATAACCCCCTGCTCTCTTGATCTATGAGGTAGTAACGTGCCCAAAGTAGTTGTCCCTCTGTGGTAATTGAGTTCACTGTCATTTGCTGTGTCAACATCAATATGAGTTCTGTTGGCTGTAGGTTTCTGTTGAGACATTACTTGAATTTGTTTTGTGTGTCCGTCATATTCTTCAAGTTTAAAGTTGTATTAGTCATATGTACAGGATACACGTGGTATACACCGTCCAATGAAATGCTTACTTGCAAGTTCCTTCTCCACTTTGCAACAACAATAAGAAATAATAGAAGATAAGAATATGAACATCAAGTAAATGGTTCAGTAGAATATTTTAGCATAAGTATAATACAGGAAGGTACAATTTATACTCAAATATTTACATGTGTTTTGGGGAAGGGGGGATTTGGGGTCAATGTTTAAATGGTGCATTATTTAGCAATCATAAGAGTCTGGTAGCCGCAGTTGTGATGTGTGTGTAGCATGAATGTGTGGCTGTGTATGTATGTATGTGTGAGTGAGTGCATGTGTGCTAAGGTTTGGAGAATCTGAGCTGGTGGTTAGTCCAGTTCAAGTGTTCAGCAGTCTGATGGCTTGTAGAGAGAAACTGTCTCTGAGCCTGTTGGTGTCAGACCTCATGCTCTGATACGGTCTGCCTGACGGTAAGGGAGTGAGCAGCTGGGGTTTGTGGTGCCCTTGATGATGCTGCGGGTCTTCTTCAGGCACCATTACGAGTAGATGTCCTGGATAGGTGGGAGCATGGTCCTTGTGATGTTCTGGGCCGTCTTCACCACCCTATGGAGGGCATTGTGGTAGTGGACGGAGCAATTTCTGTATCAGGACGTGATGCAATCGGCCAGGATGCTCTCGATGGTGCAGCGGTAGTATTTGGAGAGGACCCGGGGTGGCATGCCGAATTTCTTCATCAGTGTTATGAAGTAGAGACGCTGTTGTGCCCTTTTGACGAGTGGTGGTGGTGTTGGTCGATGTCAAGTCCTCGGTGATGTGGATGGCGAGGAACTTTAAACTACTGACTCTCTCTACTGCAGTTCCGTTGATGTGGATCGGGGCATGTTACCTCCTTGGCTTCCTGAAGTCAACAATCAACTCCTTTGTTTTTCTGATGTTGAGGAAGAGGTGGTTGTCCTGGCACCACATGCCAGTTCACTTACCTCCTCCCTATAGGCAGATTTTTTTGTTGGTTATCAGGCATACAACCGTGGTGTCGTCAGCAAACTTGTTGGAGTTGGTGTCGTGCCACGCAGTCATGGGTTAACAGGGAGTACAGCAGAGGGCTGAGGACACACCCCTGTGGGGGCCCTGTGTTAAGAGTCAGTGTGGAGGAGGTTGTTATTGCCAATCCAGC
The DNA here is from genome assembly GCF_901001165.1 of Salmo trutta. NCBI lineage: Eukaryota > Metazoa > Chordata > Actinopteri > Salmoniformes > Salmonidae > Salmo > Salmo trutta. The sequence goes on along the minus strand of NC_042960.1, from coordinate 34,791,604 downwards.
CTGTGGTCTACCACAATAGGGTTGAATGCTGAACTGTAGTCAATGAATAGCATTCTCACATAGGTGTTCTTCTTGTCCAGATGGGATACGGTCGTGTGAATAGCGATGGAAATGGCGTCTTCATTGGATCTGTTGGAGCGGTAGGCAAATTGGAGTGGGTCCTGTGTACCTGGCGTGCTGACCTTAATGTGGGTCAAGACCAGTCTCTCCAAGCACTTAATGATGACAGTGGTGAGTGCGATGGGGCGATTAGTCATTTGGGCATGTCACCCTTGTTTTGCTTAGGCACTGGGACAATGGTTGTCTCCTTTAAGCAGGTGGGGACTACAGTCTGGGCATGTTTTAGATGTCCGAGAAGACGCCCGCCAGCTGGTCAGCAGCACACACTGAGGACGCGTCCAGAGATGCCGTCTGGGTCGGCAGTTCTGAGAGTTTTCCTCATGTCAGCATCGGCGAGCGAACACACCTGGTCATCTGGAGCAACGAGAGAAGCGAGCATAGAATGAGTTACGCGTGTCTTGGAGGGAGGCTTCTGTCGGCACCACACAGCTGGATTTGTCTTTGTAGTTCGTTATAGTCTGTAGTCCTTTCCACATGCGTCGTGAGTTTGAATTATCAAACATTTTACAGAGTTACAGTTCATATAAGGAAACCAGTCAATTGAAATAAATTCATTAGGCCCTAATCTATGGATTTTACATAATTGAGCAGGGGCACATCCATGGGTGGGCCTGAGAGGGCATAGGCCCACTTGGGAGCAAGGCCCAGCCGATTATTTATTTTCTTCCCACAAAATGGCTGTATTACAGACAGAAATACTCCACAGTTTCATCAGCTGTCCGGGTGTCTGTTCTTAGACGAGTCCGCAGGTGAAGAAGCCGGATGTGGAGGTCCTGGGCTGGCGTGGTTACAGGTGGTCTGTTCTTGTGAGGCCAGTTGGACGTTGTGCCAAATTCTCTAAAACGACATTGGAGGCGGCTTATGGTAGCAAAATCAACATTAAATTCTCTTTCAATAGCTCTGGTGGACATTCCTGCAGTCAACATGCCAATCACATGCTCCCTCAACTTGAGACATCTGTAGCGTTGTGTTGTATGACAAAGCTGGTTTTTTATTGCCCCTAGCACAAGGTGCACCTGTGTAATTATTATGCTGTTTTATCAGCTTCTTGATATGCCACGTGGATGGATTATCGTGGCAAAGGAGAAATGCTCACTAACAGGGATGTAAACAAATGTGTGCACAAAATTTGAGAGAAATACATTTTTTGTGTGTATGGAACATTTCTGGGATTTTTTATTTCAGCTCATGAAACATGGGACCAACACTTTACATGTTGTGTTTATATTTTTGTTCAGTATAATAGCGAAATCACATAGACGCTGTTAACTAAATGCTAACGAGCTAATTGCAAAGACAGGCAAATCCAGCTCAAAGTTATTCAAGCATAGCTAGTAGCTACCGAATGTCATTTTCGGTGAGTGTGGACATTTACAAGTGAAAGGGAATGAGAGAAATTGTGCAAATGAACAAAGTTGTGATGCATGCTTTTCTAAAGGAAGAGCAGAATGTGTACACGGAGCAGAGGGGAGAAGAACGGAAGAGAAAATAAAACGCTAGTAGAAAGCACAGGGAAGAAATGGCAGCTGTACGAACTCATCGGAGCTCTTTGACCTCTGGCAGAATTCTAAGATATCTGATGGCAAACATTTAGTAGTGAATTGCATACAAGTGCAACTTCATCGCCTCATGTGCGCCGCACAACAGAGACTATGGACTCTCCAGCTCCCGCCGTCTTCCGTTGTGCTATTTACAAACAAACGTGACTGGCTCAACTTTTCCGGGGAACTATGGTAAGCTTCATAATGTAAAATATTGTGACCGATGAAAAGCAGACTGCGTTCTTCATTATCTCCTAACGAATTGCACAAGTTGACTGCGGGTATTAACTTAAGTATCTACAAATATTCACATTTCCTTGAAAAACTTCAAAGAATAGTTTTGACATTATTGAAAAACCATCCTGTGGCTTTTTCAAAGTTACCCTGGAATACGGTATATAAGGTATACCACCCAAACCTATTAGCCATCAGGATACGAGGAAGAGGAGGCCATGTAGGCAGTCTTTTCAGCCTAGCTTGGAGTCCCCCTTTCCTTCCTCTTCTTCGTCACTGGCGTAGTATTCCCAATCTGGGATGCTGAGAGAAGTGTGTAGCTTCTGATTCATGATCCAGAAGTGTTTGTCGGTTGTAGGACATTATTGAACAAACATTGAGTAAACAAAGTAATAACAGGAAAAGAGTCATTTAAAAAAAAAGCTAAGTCGAGCAGGAACAGGTAAGACGCGCCGTCCTCAGGGCCGCCACCTTATCTTTTTCTTGTTCTTTTTCTTAGTTAACCCTGATGATTGTACGTCAGTTCAGCAGCAGAGGCGTCACCTCTCATCTGTGTGCCCGATTTAAGGAGACCCAGACAAGACAGGTCATGGCCAGACCCAGCTCAGGTAGGACTGTTAGTCTAGTACACACACTTGTTTTTCTATCCTTGTGGGAACCTAAAATTGATTTCCATAAAAAATCCTAATTTCTCTAACCCCTACACTTAAACTCTAATGCTAACCCTAAAGCTGAACCTCCTTAAGCCATTTTGCCACAACTTTGAAAGTATGCTTGGGATCATTGTCCATTTGGAAGACCCATTTGCGACCAAGCTTTAACTTCCTGTCTGATGTCTTGAGATGTTGCTTCAATATATCCACATAATTTTCCTACCTCATGATGCCATCTATTTTGTGAAGTGCACCAGTCCCTCCTGCAGCAAAGCACCCCCACAACATGATGCTGCCACCCCGTGCTTCACGGTTGGGATGGTGTTCTTCGGCTTGCAAGCCTCCCGCCTTTTTCTCCAAACATAACGATGGTCATTATGGCCAAACAGTTATATTTTTGTTTCATCAGACCAGAGGACATTTCTCCAAAAATTACAATCTTGTCCCCATGTGCAGTTGCAAACCGTAGTCTGGCTTTATGGTGATTTTGGAGCAGTGGCTTCCTCCTTGCTGAGCGACCTTTCAGGTTATGTCAATATAGGACTCGTTTTACTGTGGATATAGATAATTTTGTACCTGTTTCCTCCAGCATCTTCACAAGGTCCTTTGCTGTTGTTCTGGGATTGATTTGCACTTTTCGCACCAAAGTACGTTCATCTCTAGGAGACAGAACGTGTCTCCGTCCTGAGCGGTTTGACTGTTGCGTGGTCCCATGGTGTTTGTACAGATGAACGTGGTACCTTCAGGCGTTTGGAAATTGCTCCCAAGGATGAACCAGACTTGTGGAGCTCTACAATTTTTTTTGTTCTGAGGTCTTGGCTGATTTCTTTTGATTTCACCATGAAGGCACTGAGCTTGAAGGTAGGCCTTGAAATGCATCCACAGGTACACCTCCAATTGACTCAAATGATGTCAATTAGCCTACCAGAAGCTTCTAAAGCCATGACATTATTATCTGGAATTTTCCAAGCTGTTTAAAGGCACAGTCAACTTAGTGTATGTAAACTTCTGACCCACTGGAATTGTGATACAGTGAAATAATCTGTCTGTAAACAATTGTTGGAAAAAATACCTGTCATGCACAAAGTAGAGTTTTTTTTTTAAACGACTTGCCAAAACTATAGTTTGTTAACAAGAAATTTGTGGAGTGGTTGAAAAACGAGTTTTAAGACTCCAACCTAAGTGTATGTAAACTTCCGACTTCAACTGTAAGTATATTTAAGCACTTACAATTACTTTTTTTAATACTTTAGTAGATTTAAAACCAAATACTTTTACTCGAGTAGTATTTTACTGGGTGACTTTCACTTCCACTTGAGTCATTTTTTATTATTAAGCTATCTTTACTTTTACTCAAGTATGATAATTGGGTACTTTTTCCATAACTGGAGTTGTCTCCACGAGGGAGAATTTTCCTTATTTGACTATCATTGTGGGGACTTTTAGGAATTTCAGGTCCCCACAAGGATGTAAGAACAAGACCACACACACATGGTCTGCTGTTTTGTTGCTGTATTTGTATGTGTGTTACTTTTTTGTCTTAATATTTTTGTCTGTGTGTGTGTTTTCAGACCTAGCAGCGTTCCGAGAGGTGTTCTCGAAAGCCAAACACGTGGCCATCTTGACGGGAGCAGGGGTTAGTGCTGAGAGTGGGGTTCCAACCTTCAGAGGAGAAGGAGGCTTCTGGAGGAAATGGCAAGCCCAGGTAAACACCCCAAGGATGCATCCTAAATGGCACCCTATTCCCTTTATAGTGCACTGCTCTTCCCCTTTGTCTCCCTCCTCCTGTCCCGCCCCTCTCTCCTTGTTTCTCACCCCCCCCCCCCCTTTTCTCTATCACTCTGTTTTTCATCCTTACTTTGTCCCCCCCTCCCCCAAATCAGGACCTGGCCACCCCTGGTGCATTCAGTCAGAACCCATCCAGGGTATGGGAGTTCTACCACTACCGCAGGGAGGTGATGCTGACGAAGAGCCCCAACTCGGCTCATGTGGCCATAGCAGAGTGTGAGGCCAGGCTGCAGAAACAGGGGCGCCGCGTCACCGTCATCACACAGAACATCGATGAGCTACATCGCCGAGCCGGATCCACCAACATCTTGGAGATACACGGTACTGTAACCATGGCGATGCCACCCAGACTGACTTTCACTGTCCTGACTAGTTAGCTAGTAGATCCACGGTAATAATGCAATGTCACTTTCACTGTGCCTATGTCCCAAATGGCACCCTATCCCCTGTGTAGTGCACTACGCTTGACCGAAGCCCTACAGATGGTGTCATCTTCTAGTGGACTATAGGGAATAGGATGCCATTTGGGACGGAATCTGTGTCTGACTAGCGAATAGTGGTATTGGGGACTCATGTTGTTATTAAAGTGTAGATTTAAAGAAGATTGTTGAAGGTCAGTTTCACTCCAGTGTGTAATAGTCAATCCATCCTGGGTAGGCAGACTGGGCTGTAGATATACCATACAAGCTTTCAGAGAGTCGCCCTGTTCTTTCGACCAAGTGATTGGTCGAAATGTTTAAACATATTTTTCCATATATAGAGCCTCACCCTATATGTTTGAATAGAAGCAACTACATATGCACTGATCTTGTGTGATGCTTTAAGCACCCCTGTTTGATTAAATAATTAAGACGCACAAATAACTCAGAGCACAATGGTCACACTGTGTTAAAAAAAAAAATCTCGCTCTCCTCCCTACTGCAGTGAAAATGCACCACAGCACAACAAGTGTTTATTGCGCTCTCCATGCTGAAGCTGTAACATAATTACAGCCATTTCAGTTGTTTCTGACTGGAAAAAGTTATTTTAATTTGTTTAGGAAAAACAATTCCCTATTCCCTCAACCCTTGCTCTCTTATTGTAAAACATAAGCATCGCATGCATGTGACCAATAGAGCCTGACCTATAGCCTATCATAAACACATCAATAAATTGGTTATAACAAACTCCAAACACAGTGATGTCGACAGCAAAATGGATACGGAGGACGTGAAAAATAATCTCGAGAGACGGGCAAATGTTTTCTGGTTTCTCAGGAGGGAAAGTTGTAGTCAGATTCGTGGAAGATATTTGACTTAAAGTAGTTGAGGAATCTCCTGGAGATCAAGAAAAAGGAGGGTATAGGAGCAAGCACTGTGTGAGTATTGTGCGCTAAACAGTTGCTGTTAGATCACAATATTATTTTCTAACCATTTTGGAACAGTGTAAACAACACTGAATAAATTAGTGAAAGTATAGTGCTAAAGTCTGTTCTAACGGAGAAAAAAAATATCTATAAAGCCTTTAATACAACGGACTTAAAATGAGTTGCATGCATTTGTGAATTGCGGTTTATTTATTGTTTAGGCTAATTATTCAAAGCTCCCTTTTTATTTAATTTAAAAACTGAAATGCTTGATTGCATTTCAAATGTATGCTGTGCGATGGCATGAACGAATGAATGAATGATTGATACAGTAGCCTATATATGGAAATATAGACCTAAGTAAGTTACGGTATTAAGACTAAACAGGACTCTAAGGCCTACAGTTCGATGGTGGTTATACAAGGCTACTGTACAAAGACCACTAATGATAACATTACTTACATTACTTATTAAGGGCTGTCTCCTCGTCTCTGCTGCCGCCGCCGCATTGTTCTCCATCCCATTATGCTGGTTAATTTTGCTATTATGCACATAGCAACATAGGGAAAGGCTCCAATTCTACGGCGCACTGAAGATTGTTTCAGAACCGCGGACAGCAACCATGTCCAGCGCGGGAGAAAGCGCATTTGTTATAAAATAATTGATTTATTAATGTTTTACCATTATTTTTACATAATATAACCATATACAATTTCAGTATCACGTCTTGGAGTGATGGACTGTGCCATCCCCGTTGCCTCTGCAATGGATTAGTCCACTGAGACAGGCACGAATAAGACAGGTGTCTTGTGTACCATGAAGAAGAAAATAATTGCGACTAAAGAAATCTTGATCGACCAACAGCCTATCAAACAAACAATCGACCAGTCAACTAAATAGGGTCAGCGATATTTCAGACTTGAGTACGTGTTCTATAACGTTTGACTGGTAGTGTGTGTGTTTATATATATGTATATATGTATGTATGTATGTATGTATGTATGTGTGTATATATATATATGTGTGTGTGTGTGTGTGTGTGTGTGTGTGTGTGTGTGTACATACACACATTACCAGTCAAAAGTTTGGACACACGTATTCCTTCAACGGTTTTTCTTTTTTTACTATTTTCTGTATTGTAGAATAATAGTGACGACATCAACAATGAATAACACATGGAATTATGTAGTAACCAAAAAAAAGTGTTAAACAAATCAAAAAATATGTTTTATATTTGAGATTCTTCAAAGTAGACACCTTTTGCCTTGATGACAGCTCATAAAAAAGCTGATAATTGTGCATGTGACTTGATGTGAATAATGATGATGGGAGCCCAGTAATTGTTTCTTTGTGTTTCTAAAATCTCAATTGTTTCCAATTTCTATAATAGTGATCAAATGTCTATATCTATACTATATCTGAATATTTTTGCATATACTGTAGCTTATGTTTCCATAACTGATCAAATTTCTGTAGGATATAATTTTATGCCCATATGAACTAATATTTTAGGCCGTAGCCTGGTTTAATGAAAAGCGGCGAACAGACGCAGCATTGTTTCACATTCTTTAATAAGCTACATCTCGACGTATTGTACAAACCGCGTACGTCGTTTTGCTCGACAAAAAGCCATGGAAGCTCTCCTCTTTTGTCTTTGTGACCAGGCTATATGAGTTGTGGTCATGTTTTATTTCCTACTCTCTCTCTGTGACCACAGGCAGTTTGTTTAAAACCCGCTGTATGAGCTGTGGTCATGTTGGGGTTAACCACAAGAGCCCCATCTGTGCTGCCCTGGAGGGCAAAGGGTAAGTCAGTCAAATTCAGGTCAGCAATTCCTTGGGGTTGTTACATGGGTTGTTACATACATACTGTAACAGTATTTATTGCCATCTCTCTCTCGCTTGCTCTCTCTCTCTCTCTCTAGTGCTCCAGACCCCAACACCAATGATGCTCAGATCCCTCCTCATGACTTACCCAGGTGGGACCATGGCATTTTGAATTAGAATACTTAGTAATAATAACTTAATATGATATCGATGGATGGGACAAACTCAGTTACGTCTTGTTTATACAACGGTTGGGTCTAGTCCTGAATGCTGATTGGTTAAAACTGCATTCCAGCCGGTCTCTATTCCACCAGTTGCCACCGGCTAAATTTATACCTATTTACTGTGTTCCATCTGACTGCGCAATCCACTCTCTCATCAGCCCAGCCAGGCAATTTATAAACTTGGATCTCCACTATAAAAAGCATCTAGACATTCTCACATTTCTTTTAGACTAACATTTCATTTTCAACAGAGGAGATTTGTATTAACCTTGCTGTCTGTCTCTACGACATTTGCAACACTCTTTCAATATTCAAATTCGATCTTCTGCTGTCCCATAGTAATGAACGAGACGAGACAGACAGACAGGCAGCATTTGTTGGCCAGTCGAAATCATGAATCAGCTGGTATCATTTGTATGGATATATACAAACCAATGTCAATTGAATAAAGGTCAAACGAAATGCAGCTAATATGCAGTCTTTCCAGCTTCAGTTTGAAGTCATTGTGTTACTGTAGCTGTGTTGTTGGCTAGCTACGGTGTCCTGACAAGTGAGCACATTTAGAACGAACAACTGGGTCGCGTCCATAGATACTGAACGACCGGGTCGCGTCCATAGATACTGAACAAAAAGACTGAACGACAGGGTCGCATCTCTAGCAAACCTAGATTTGTGTTGGGATTATATATTGTAGAAGTATGAAGTATTATGAATAAATTAATCAAAATAACGTTTTTAATGGAAATATGTCAATCATTATTTGAGTATGTTGGTAACCCGTTGTATAAAAGTGATAATGCCCTCAAAGCTGGTGTATGGAGGATATATTGGCACTGTTTGCCACACTCGTGCCGATATATCCTCCAAACACAGGCTTCTCTGGCATTATCGCTTAATTAGAAATGTTAGGATTTCTTGACTTGAGTTTGTTCTTATCTTCACTTTTTAGATGGCAGTTGATCACAATCATGAATTGATGTAGGAAACACGTTTAAGTGGTCTAACTGTGTCTGTGCCTCACCAGGTGTGAGCAGGGTGGCTGTAGTGGTCTGCTCAGGCCTAATGTGGTCTGGTTCGGGGAGACTCTGGACTCGGACATCCTGACTCGCGTTGAAGAGGAACTAGACCTCTGTGACCTCTGCCTAGTGGTGAGTGCGGGTGTGTGTGTCTGTCCATTCTGTCTTTGTCATTTTAATGAGTGATATTTTTTTGAGACCCTGAAGAGATTTCTCTACAATGTAAAATAAATGGTTGATAATAATCACAAGATGCATATGTGCGTCTTCCTCATGTGTTTTAGGTAGGTACGTCCTCCATAGTGTACCCAGCAGCCATGTTTGCTCCCCAGGTGGCGGCTAGAGGAATACCTGTAGCTGAATTTAACATGGAGGAAACACCCGCCACCATGCGCTTCAGGTTATACACATACTGTAGTCCAGTTTCTCCTAGTCCTAGTCCCGGGGACCCAAAGCGGTGCTTTGTTTGCCTATCAATTACATACTTGAATCAACTAATCAATTCATCATCAAGCCTTGGCTCACTTGAATCAGGTGAGCCAAGGCTTGGGGGGAAAAAATATGCACCACTTTGGGACCCCAGGACCACGATTGGGAAACATTGCTGTCGCCTCATACTAATGATTCCCTATAACATCCTTTAACACCTGTGTCTCTGTGTGTTGCAGGTTCCACTTCCAGGGCCCCTGTGGGACCACCCTGCCCCCTGCACTGGCACGCCACAACAATGAGCCCTGACTTCCCCTGGCCGAGCCATAGTGCAGTCTACACAGACTAGACTCTAGTGCTGGATGGGTGTGCTCAGGGGTGTATTCATTAGGGCAAAACATTTAGCAACAGTTGGACAATTTAGCCTCTAATTGGACAATTTCAGGTTAGTCACTGTTCGTTTCAGCCATCTGCTTCTGTTTGGTTCCTAAAGAATACACCCCAGTTTTGTGAATGTAATGTATGCTATAGAAAACACACTGTGCTGACAATACCCCACACTCCCTAGGCTACCACTCTGGATTTGTGTTATTGCATGAAATGACAACCATGTTAAAGAAAATAAATCACAATTATGACATGTAGTCCGGTATCTCAAGCACAATGATTCCTTTTCCCTTTGCGTAGGCATCTTCATCCAATATCAATGCATTATATCATGGTGGTCGTTGCATGTCAGATGGTGGTATTTTTTATCATATGTATAGATTATATATAAAATGTGGATGGGTCATATCCGACCATTGTACATGCTTTTTAAATCGTGTGTGTGTGTGTGTGTGTGTGTGTGTGTGTGTGTGTGTGTGTGCTGGCAGTAGAGGGCAGTGTTTAGCTACATTTGTTATTGTCTTTGTCTACAGATTCACTCCTACCTGCTGCATCTTATTGCCTGTTCATCGTAAAAGAGAATGTGTTCTCAATAACCTACCTGATAATACATGAACTCTTATTTACTTCTGACTATTATATGATTGTTCATTGATGTGTCTGTGCCTTCAGGATGACTGGGTCAGGGTTGGAGTAGGGGTTATGACAGCAACTCACTCATTTCTAGTGATGCTGTGTGTCAGTCTGTGTGTGTTATTGCAGTGGATCATGTTTATGTTATCTAATTTTATTAGACTGTTTTAAGAATGAAAGGAAATTCATTGATGGAACAGAAATAACAAATACTGTTGCTCTTTTAAATCTGTGTCTTTCTGTGTTTTTTTGCCTGCATGGCATGTATGAGATTGTGTGTGTCAAGAGGTCACCATGTGAGTGGGTGTGTGTTCATGGAACTGTCAGAGGAAATGATGTACACTACCGTTCCAAAGTTTGAGGTCACTTAGAAATGCCCTTTTTTTGTCAATTTTAAAATATCATCAAATTGGTCAGAAATACAGGGTGGACATTGTTAATGTTGTAAATGACTATTGTAGCTGGAAACGGCAGAATTTCTTTTTATGACATATCTACATGGGCGTACAGAGGCCCATTATCAGCAACCATCACTCACATGTTCCAATGTTATGTTGTTTTAGCTAATCCAAGTGTATCACTGGCTAGTTGATCATTAGAAAACCCTTTTGCAATTATGTTAGCACAGCTGAAAACTGTCCTGATTAAAGAAGCAGTACAACTGGCCTTTTTTAGACTAGTTGAGTATCAGGAGCGTCAGTATTTGTGTGTTCGGTTACAGGCTCAAAATGGCCAGAAGCAAAGACCTTTCTTCTGTAACTCGTCAGCCTATTCTTGTTCTGAGAAATGAAGGCTATTCCATGCGAGAAATTGCCAAGAAACTGAAGATCTCATACAACGCTGTGTACTACTCCCTTCACAGAACAGTGCAAACGGGCTCTAACCAGAATAGAAAGAGGAGTGGGAGGCCCCGGTGCACAACTGTGCAAGAGGACAAGTACATTAGAGTGTCTAGTTTGAGAAACAGACACCTCACAAGTCCTGAACTGGCAACTTCATTAAATAGTACCCACAAAACACCGGTCTCAACGTCAACATGGAAGAGGTGACTCCGGGATGCTGGCCTTCTAGGCAGAGTTGCAAAGAAAAAGCCATATCTCAGACTGGCCAATAAAAAGAGAAGATTAAACAGAAGGACAGAAGAACTTTGCCTAGAAGGCCAGCATCCCGGAGTCTCAAATTTTGTGTGTTTTTTTTTTTTTTTTAAAGTGCAAGGCAGCTCTAACCAACATATCTCATCTCATTTATTGGATTCCAGGTTAGCTGACTCCAATTAGCTTTCTTTCCCCCCGTTTGGGTACCTCAGTGGGAGATTTGGGTAGGGTAGTGCTATTTGCTACCCAGAGCTATAGCCTTTCTTTTCCCCTGTTAGGCTGAGTGACGTGTTCCACTTTGGAGTACATTGGGCATGGTTATTTTGTTTGTTGTTTTTGTGTGGTGCCTAGTGTGATTGGTGTTTCTTTTGTTGTGGTCCGGTCTGGTGTGCTCAGCAGAGGGGAAGAGCAAGATTATTTTAGCAGTTACTTGTGACTATCGCGTGTAATGTAGACAAGTTAATTCACGTTCTTTCAGAGGAACTGTTCGAATTATGTACTAAAGAACAGCTTTTGAAGATCGCTGAACACTATAAGGTTGAAATAGTGATAAACGTCTAAAAACATTGTTAGGTTAATCTTGAAGGCCAATCTGATGGAGAGTGGTATACTCGACGTTACCACTAGGGCAGCCTCTGACTCGCCGTCTCCCTGTTTCGTTACAATGGCCACTCCGCGTGTTAGCCGTAGTAGTCTTCCTTTTGAACAGCAGAAAGATCTGCTTCTGTTACAGCTAAAGCATGAACAAGCTAAACTGGAGCATGATTGTGTTAAGTAACGACACAGTGCCAGTGAAGATCCTGACGGACACAGGTGCCTCTGAGTCGTTTGTGTTAGAGTCTGTGTTACCTTTCTCTGCTGAGACTGATTCAGGGTATAACTTGGCTGGTGAGCGTGTGGCCTGTCGTGTCTCCATCTCTGGTGGTTTCCGCTAAGCCGTCATTTGTAGGGATTCCCGTTGAGAGCGAGCAGAGTTTCCCAGAGGTGTTCTTTGCGTGCACGGTGACGCGGTCCATGAGTCGTGGCGACCTGGTCACTGCGCCAGCTAACCATGTTACAAAGAAATCTGTCACTACTTTCTCTGTTATCCCGTTATCTGTGCCCCGCTCTGATCTAATCAAGGAACAATGGGGTGACTCATTAGAAGAGTTGTGTGACAAAATTGTGCCTGTGGAACACTTGGGAGATGTCACCCATGGCTATTTTCTCCAGGATGATGTCCTGATGAGAAAGAGGGTACCTCATAGTTGTTTTGTGGGGGAGGCTATTAGACAGGTTGTTGTACCAGTTAAGTTTCGTGAGTTGGTGTTAAACTTCCCATGACAATGTTGCTGGACATCTGTGCGTGAGGAAAACCTACAATCGCATACGGAGACATTTCTTTTTGCCTAGGTTAAAGAGGGATGTTTCTGCGTTCATCAAAACCTGTCAATTAACGAGTAAACCTAATCAAGCTATTAATCTGGTACCGCTGGTTCCTATTCCCGTACTCAGCCAACCTTTTGAGTATCTCATTATTGAGTGTTGGCCCTCGGCCTCACTCTAAGAATGGTCAGGTTCCAGCACCAGCTCGATATTAAACACAATTTGGCTAGCGCAAAATCACGGACAGAGTCAAGGAGCGCTGGAACATTTCATCAAACACAAATCTTTGTTGAGAGCTTATTGTACGGAGATAAGGATTGGGAGGAGGGGTTGCCATGGTTGCTGTTAGCTGCCAGGGATGTTTCACAGGAGAGCACAGGTTTCAGTCCAAATGACCTAGTGTTCCGACATAGTGTGCGTGTGCTTCTAGCGGTGCTCCAGGATGACTGGAAGTCTCCCGAGCCACCTCAGTCCCTGTTATCTTATGTGTTTGAATTCCGGCGAAGCCTGTACGCCGTTGGTGAGATGGCTAAAGAGAAGCTATCATCTTCCCAGGGGAGGATGAAGGGAATATTTGATCAGCGAGCTGAGCCTCGTCACTTTAGTCCCGGTGACCAGATTCTTGCTCTGCTGCCAATTGTCGGTTCTCCTTTTCAAACCAAGTTTCAATGTCCATATACGGTTGTGCGCTGAGCAAAACTATCTAGTTGCCACTCCGGAACTCAGGAAAGCGCACCAACTGTGCCACGTAAATCTGCTAAAACCCTATTACGCACATCCCTCGGGGGCCAAAGAGTGGGAGTCCGCAGAGGATGGTAAACCTGTTCTTTTGGCCGGTATTGTTACATCGCTGGGTTCTTGTCATGCTATGTCTGTGCATGGTGAGGAGGATATCCCTGGTCCCGATGATTGCGTACTGCAGGGTAGATTTAAAGATTCTGACACTGGATGTTTTGGATAGCCATCTCGCTCATCTTAAATAAGCATGCCCCATTCAAGAAATTTAGAACCAGGAACAGATATAGCCCTTGGTTCTCTCCAGACCTGACTGCCCTTAACCAACACAAAAACATCCTGTGGCGTTCTGCATTAGCATCGAACAGCCAACGTGATATGCAACTTTTCAGGGAAGTTAAAAACCAATATACACAGGCAGTTAGAAAAGCCAAGGCTAGCTTTTTCAAGCAGACATTTTCTTCCTGCAACACGAACTCAAAAAAGTTCTGGGACACTGTTAAAGTCCATGGAGAATAAGAGCACCTCCTCCCAACTGCCCACTGCACTGAGGATAGGAAACTCTATCACCACCGATAAATCCACTATAATTGAGAATTTCAATAAGCATTTTTCTACGGCTGGCCATACTTTCCACCTGGCTACCCCTACCCCGGTCAACAGCACTGCACCCCCTACAGCAACTCGCCCAAGCCTTCCCCATTTCTCCTTCTCCCAAATCCAGTCAGCTGATGTTCTGAAAGAGCTGCAAAATCTGGACCCCTACAAATCAGCCGGGCTAGACAATCTGGACCCTTTCTTTCTAAAATTATCTGCAGAAATTGTTGCAACCCCTATTACTAGCCTGTTCAACCTCTCTTTCGTGTCATCTGAGATTCCCAAAGATTGGAAAGCAGCTGCGGTCATCCCCCTCTTTAAAGGGGGGGACACTCTTGACCCAAACTGCTACAGACCTATATCTATCCTACCCTGCCTTTCTAAGGTCTTCGAAAGCCAAGTTAACAAACAGATTACCGACCATTTCAAATCCCACCGTACCTTCTCCGCTATGCAATCTGGTTTCAGAGCTGGTCATGGGTGCACCTCAGCCACGCTCAAGGTCCTAAACGATATCTTAACCGCCATCGATAAGAAACAATACTGTTCAGCCGTATTCATTGACCTGGCCAAGGCTTTCGACTCCGTCAATCACCACATCCTCATCGGCAGACTCAACAGCCTTGGTTTCTCAAATGATTGCCTCACCTGGTTCACCAACTACTTCTCTGATAGAGTTCAGTGTGTCAAATCGGCGGGCCTGTTGTCTGGGCCTCTGGCAGTCTCTATGGGGTGCCACAGGGTTCAATTCTTGGGCCGACTCTGTATACATCAATGATGTCGCTCTTGCTGCTGGTGATTCTCTGATCCACCTCTACGCAGACGACACCATTCTGTATACCTCTGGCCCTTCTTTGGACACTGTTAACAACCCTCCAGATGAGTTTCAATGATCGCCCGTCCAGTATCACTACTCTGGACGGTTCTGACTTAGAATATGTGGACAATTACAAATACCTAGTTGTCTGGCTAGACTGTAAACTCTCCTTCCAGACTCACATCAAACATCTCCAATCCAAAGTTAAATCTAGAATTGGCTTCCTATTTCTCAACAAAGCATCCTTCACTCATGCTGCAAACATAAAACTGACCATCGTAAAACTGACCATCCTACCGATCCTCGACTTCGGCGATGTCATTTACAAAATATCCTCCAATACCCTACTCAATAAATTGGATGCAGTCTATCACAGTGCCATCCGTTTTGTCACCAAAGCCCCATATACTACCCACCACTGCGGCCTGTACGCTCTCGTTGACTGGCCCTCGCTTCATACTCGTCGCCAAACCCACTGGCTCCAGGTCATCTACAAGACCCTGCTAGGTAAAGTCCCCCCTTATCTCAGCTCGCTGGTCACCATAGCAGCACCCACCCATAGCACGCGCTCCAGCAGGTATATTTCACTGGTCACCCCCAAAGCCAATTCCACCTTTGGCCGCCTCTCCTTCCAGTTCTCTGCTGCCAATGACGGGAACGAACTACAAAAATCTCTGAAACTGGAAACACTTATCTCCCTCTCTAGCTTTAAGCACCATCTGTCAGAGCAGCTCACAGATTACTGCACCTGTACATAGCCCATCTATAATTAGCCCAAACAACTACCTTGTCCCCTACTGTATTTATTTATTTATTTTGCTCCTTTGCACCCCAGTATTTCTACTTTGCACATTCATCCACTGCAAATCTACCATTCCAGTGTTTTACTTGCTATATTGTATTTACTTCGCCACCATGGCCTATTTATTGCCTTTACCTCACTTATCTCACCTCATTTGCTCACATTGTACATAGACTTATTTTTCTACTGTATTATTGACTATGTTTGTTTTACTCCATGTGTAACTCTGTGTTTTTGTATGTGTCGAACTGCTTTGCTTTGTCTTGGCCAGGTCGCAGTTGTAAATGAGAACTTGTTCTTAACTTGCCTACCTGGTGAAATAAAGGTGAAATAAGTAAATAAACCTGCTGATAGGCGAGACGAGTTGGTTGGTCTGATTCTGAGTTTTCCCGTTTTGATTTCTGATACACCTACCAACTTTATAGAACACAATATTGACTTTGGGGATGCTGACCCCCATCCGTCAGCAGTTCTATAGAGTTTCTTCAGAGAAATGGCGTTGTCTGGATGCTGAGATCAGGTACATGCTGGATAGTGATAGTTTCTCTTTCTCCATCTGGGCTTCTCCCTATATCTTGGTCAGTAAACCGGATGGGACAAACAGATTTTGTAAGGTAAACCGTTTCACTAAGCCAGAGCATCCTGACGGGTTGCATAACTGCCTGGTATGGTAACTGCTCGGCTTCTGACCGCAAGGTACTACAGAGGGTAGTGAGTACGGCCCAGTACATCACCGGGGCCAAGCTTCCTGCCATCCAGGACCTCTATACCAGGTGGTGTCAGAGGAAGGCCTTAAAAAATGTCAGATTCCAGCCACCCTAGTCATTGACTGTTCTCTCTGCTACTGCACGGCAAGCGGTACCAGATGGTCAAGTCTAGGTCCAAGAGGCTTCTAAACAGCGTCTACCTCAAGTGGCATTCAGTTCAATCTTGGTTTCATCAGACCAGAGAATCTTGTTTCTCATGGTCTGAGAGTCTTTAGGTGTCTTTTGGCCAACTCCAAGCGGGCTCTCATGTGCCTTTTACTGAGGAGTGGCTTTCATCTGGCCACTCTATCATAAATGCCTAATAGGTGGAGTGCTGCAGAGATGGTTGTCCTTCTGGAAAGTTCTCCCATCTCCACAGAGGAACTCTAGAGCTCTGTCAGAGTGACCATCGGGTTCTTGGTCACTCCCTGACCAAAGCCCTTCTCCCCTGATTGCTCAGTTTGGTCAGGTGGCCAGCTCTTGGAAGAGTCTTGGTGGTGCCAAACTTCTTCTATTTAAGAATGGTGGAGGCCACTGTGTTCTTAGGGACCTTCAATGCTGCAGACATGTTTTGGTACCCTTCCCCAGATCTGTGCCACGACACAATCCTGTCTCGGAGCTCTACGGACAATTTCTTCGACCTCATGGCTTGGTTTTTGCTCTGACATGCATTGTCAACTGTGGGACCTTACATAGACAGGTGTGTCATGTCCAGTCAATTGAATTTACCACAGGTGGAATCCAATCAAGTTTTAGAAACATGGCCCTGTCCGGGGGTATCGGGGCCACAGTGTCTCCCGACCGCTCCTGTCAGGGGGCTAGGGTCAGTCTGTTATATCTGGAGTATTTCTCCTGTCTTATCCGGTGTCCTGTGTGAATTTAAGTAAGCTCCCTCTAATTCTCTCTCTTTTTTCTCCTTCTCGCTCTCCTCTCTCTCTTCTCTATGAGGACCTCAGCCCTAGGGCCATGCCTCAGGACTACCTGGCCTGCTGGTCATCTATGAACGTTTGAACATCTTGGCCATGTTCTGTTATAATCTCCACCTGGCACAACCAGAAGAGGACTGGCCACCCCTCAGAGCCTGGTTCCTCTCTAGGTTTCTTCCTAGGTTCCGGCCTTTCTAGGGAGTTTTTTTCTAGCCACCATGCTTCTAAATCTGCATTGCTTGCTGTTTGCGGTTTTAGGCTGGGTTTCTGTACAGCACTTTGTGACATCGGCTGATGTAAAAGGGCTTTATAAATACATTTGATTGAAATTTGATTGATGAGCAGTGGAAACAGGATGCACCTGAGCTCAGTTTCGAATCTCATAGCAAAAGGTCTGAATACTTATGTAAGAAAGGTTTCTGTTTTTTTTTTTATACATTTGCAAACATTTCTAAAACAGTTTTCGCTTTGTCATTATGGGGTATATAGATACCTTGCGCTACACAAATTCGACAGTCACCCCCCCCAAAAAAGATATAGATGTACTATTGTAAAGTGGTTGTTCCACTGGATATCATAAGGTGAATGCACCAATTTGTAAGTCGCTCTGGATAAGAGCGTCTGCTAAATGACTTAAATGTAAATCTATACTTTTGCTCGAGTATGACAATTGGGTACTTTTTCCACCACTGGCGATTGGAGTGTAGGCTGTTTTGCGCGTGTACAGTTAGGCCCTAAAGCGGCTTAGCACTAATGCCAGATAGCCTAAAAAAAATTGAAGAAAAACCTCAATGTAGCATAAATGGCACAATAATTATGGATTTTTTTAATGTATTGTTTTCTCTTTATTCAACCCGTACGCCACCTCCCCTGCCCGCCACTCTGCCTCCATCACCTGCTCATTAGAGAGAGGATGATGGTCCGATGATCTCCCATGACTTGCTGTTCCAAAAATAACAAAGCCTGTTAAGCGGCGATTTACACCAATCTGAGCAGCATTGCCTGGGCCTGTCAGAGAGAGGGAGGGTCAGAGAGAGGGGAGATAGTGAGAGAGAGAGAGGAGAGGTCATGAGCAGATGAGCTCCTGCATTTTTCAGCAAGTTCTTAAAAAAAGATAGATTTAGAGTTAGATAAACTTGGATTTTTTGTCAGGGACATATACAGGATGCTACCCTCTACAACATAACCTTCACTCGAAATCAAAACTCAAAACCTACAACCTGATTTTGGACGGAATTATGGAATCACCTGGAAGTCTTACAAATACTGAAGATTATGTTTCCAAAGCTATACAGCAAATTCTCTGGAAAACAACAGAAACCTGAAAACACCATCCAACCTGGAACTGAGTGAGTAATGTTTAGTCTGAAGCTATATTTTATTTCCAAAAGCCAAGAAGAAAAATACATTACATTACTTTATAAGGACTGAATGCTAAGTTAAGGATACCAAGCTTGATACAACTTCAATTACCACTGACGTGTCAAGTGAGAGGTGTCAAAGCCCTTTAGCCCAACAATGGCAGGAGAGTCGCACAGTCTACCCCAACCAAATGAGAGGCCTTAGAAGCTGCCTCCAACTGTTCAGAGGTAATTAAAATACAGTACCCTGTGCATGTCAAGAATGATAAGACACTAAAAGAGCACAAAATTAAGCTCCTTATGGAAAATCAAGAGACACTTTTTGCTGACTATTGTAAAAATGGGAACATCAGCAACCTCATCTTCCACACAGACCATCCACTGCAATGGCACAGTGCTATATTAGCACACTACCCCTCTGTTAAGTGGGGGGGGGGGGGTAGTGGAGGGGTGGAAACTCAGGATACTAGACAACAAGGACTCTGAGTCAGCTAATATAAATCTCTATAAGTCTGGAACAGTATTGGTACAGGAAAACCCCAAAATGTTTCAGCTGGACTTTCACCTAATCAAAGAATTAGCTCAGCAGGAGAAGCTCTCCCTTGAGAAAGATACCCCCACCCCGAGCGGGTCAGACCAGACCTCTTCATTATATAACCCCACAGTCGAGCAACCCTAAGCGGAAAGTCAACCTCACAGCACAGAGTACAACTCTCTCATTGAAATTAAGGACACATTCACCCAGCTGGAGGTAAGGCAGGTGGAGCTAGAATAGCAGGTGATCACCCTCCAGTCAGCACAGACCCAGAAAACAGTCCAGCACGACAACACCCCCTTAACCAGACCCGGAGAGCTGGAGGTGGAGAGTGACATATCTGCACTCTGGACTGTCGTGACACAACTTCAACAGGAGGAAAAGCAGGAGCAGGAGAAGAACAGAGCATTAGAGGAGAGGATCAGACTGCTGGAGGAGAGGGTGAGGGGGATGGCGTGTGACAGAGAACAACCCACTAGAGAGGTGGCCACCCCCGCAGAGAATACAGCAGAACAGCCCACCTCAGCTCCCGACAAAAGTGTCGACACCACAGCAGAACAGTCCACCCCAGACCCTGACCACTTCGACATCACAGTGGAACAGACAAATGAAGAACCCCAAGCCCAGGGTATCTCACCCCCTATGAGCACCCCCCTGTCAGCCACCCTGATAGCCCTCCTGACAACCGCCCCTCACCCACTGAGGACATACTCAAGACACAGATTGTA
This sequence comes from Salmo trutta, assembly GCF_901001165.1. NCBI lineage: Eukaryota > Metazoa > Chordata > Actinopteri > Salmoniformes > Salmonidae > Salmo > Salmo trutta. The sequence continues at coordinate 34,771,702 of NC_042960.1, read as the reverse complement.
CTCCTTATGGACTCAAACGGGAAATATATACAAGAAAAAAAACTTTTTCCCAATAACAGTGTGTCTAAACTCTGGGGTCCAAACACCCAGCGCTCCCTAGACCATCTGTTTGAGGACCAACTAGGTTCACCTAACCACATAATAATACGCACAGGCACAAATGACCTGAGAACACAGCAGGAAAGGGTGGCCACAGCACTCAAGGGAGTGATTTGAAAAATCTTCAAATCAAATGAAATCAAATGTTATTGGTCACTTACACATGGTTAGCAGATGTTAATGCGAGTGTAGCGAAATGCTTGTGCTTCTAGTTCCGACCGTGCAGTAATATCTAACAAGTAATCTAACAATTTTACAACAACTCCCTTATACACACAAGTGTAAAGGAATGAATAAGAATATGTACATATAAAAATATGAATGAGCGATGGTCATGCGGCATAGGCAAGATGCAGTAGATGGTATAGAGTACAGTATATACATATGAGATGAGTAATGTAGGGTATGTAAACATTATATAAAGTGGCATTGTTTAAAGTGAATAGTGATACATTTATAACATCCCATTTTTAATTATTAAAGTGGCTAGAGATTTGAGTCAGTATGTTGGCAGCAGCCACTCAATGTTAGTGATGGCTGTTTAACAGTCTGATGGCTTTGAGATAGAAGCTGTTTTTCAGTCTCTCGGTCCCAGCTTTGATGCACCTGTACTGACCTCGCCTTCTGGATGATAGCGGGGTGAACAGGCAGTGGCTCGGGTGGTTGTTGTCCTTGATGATCTTTTTGGCCTTCCTGTGACATCGGGTGGTGTAGGTGTCCTGGAGGGCAGGTAGTTTTCCCCTGGTGATGCGTTGTGCAGACCTCACTACCCTCTGGAGAGCCTTACGGTTGTGGGCGGAGCAGTTGCCGTACCAGTCGGTGATACAGCCCGACAGGATGCTCTCGATTGTGCATCTGTAAAACTGTTTTCGGTGACAAGACAAATTTCTTCAGCCTCCTGAGCATGAAGAGGCGCTATTGCGCCTTCTTCACCACGCTGTCTGTGTGGGTGGACCATTTCAGTCTTGTGTACGCCAAGGAACTTAAAACTTTCCACCTTCTCCACTACTGTCCCGTCGATGTGGATATGGGGGTGCTCCCTCTGCTGTTTCCTGAAGTCCACGATCATCCCCTTGTTTTGTTGTCGTTGAGTGTGAGGTAATTTTCCTGACACCACACTCCAAGGGCCCTCACCTCCTCCCTGTAGGCCATCTCGTCATTGTTGGTAATCAAACCTACCACTGTTGTGTCGTCTGCAAACTTGATGATTGAGTTGGAGGCATGCTTCTTCTACTTTCCCCAATGCACAAGTGGTTATATCCACCCTGCTTCCACGAAAAGACTTCCACCCTGCTACCATACAGTGGGTAAACGCAAGTATTTCCCGTGACCATGCCTCAAAACCAAATGTTTACCTGGCCCACCACTCCACCCTGGACTTGAACAGCCGTTATAACCAGGTCCACCTATACAAGGCAGCAGTGTCCACCTTCGCCCGGTCCCTAAAGAACATCGCTCTCAAACACAGCCCCAACACTTCACACAGGAGCAACAGATCAATAGACACCCCACTCAGACCAGCGAGACACTCTCCCAGACCTGCGGGACACCCCCCCGGGCCTACACGTAGAGGACCCACGCCGAGAGGACCTACAGTACATCCAGACCACAACACCACCAGACACATCCACACCCCCATCCAATCAACACCCCCACCCGCCCAAGTCAACCATGCCCACACCCTTTAGGCCCCCCCAGATCAGACCTATGCCCCTCCTGGCCACCCCATGCCCCCCACCCCCGCAAAGGGAGCCTCAACATGGAAGTCACACATACGCCCAGGCACACAGCTGATTAAAGGAACAGTCAGCTTAGTGTATGTAAACTTCTGACCCACTAGAATTGTGATACAGTGAATTATGAGTGAAATAATCTGTCTGTAAACAATTGTTGTAAAAATTACTTGTGTCATGCACAAAGTAGATGTCCTAACCGACTTGCCAAAACTATAGTTTGTTAACAAGAAATGTGTGGAGTGGTTGAAAAATGAGTTGTAATGACTCCAACCTAAGTGTATGTAAACTTCCGACTTCAACTGTAAAGTATGTAAACTTCTGACCCACTGGGAATGTGATGAAAGAAATAAAAGCTGAAATAAATCATTCTCTCTACTATTATTCTGACATTTCACATTCTTAAAATAAAGTGGTGATCCTAACTGACCTATGACAGGGAATTTTTACTAAGATTAAATGTCAGGAATTGTGAAAAACTGAGTTTAAATGTATTTGGCTAAGGTGTATGTAAACTTCTGACTTCAACTGTATATTGTGAAATACATTTTCATTAATGCTATTGAAATTGTGAAAGTATTCCAATGCCTCAAGATCAATTTATCTTTTTATGAAATTGAGCACATTGTTAGATATTAAGTCCATTGAATACGACCATAATTAAAACTGTACTGCCTACAGACTTTATTTGATGTCAGTCTTCATTGTTGACTACCTGTGCTGGAGGTCATCATTTTATTTATCTTACTTGAGTAGTTTCTTAAAACTAGTATGGGCTATGCGTCCCACCCGCGGTACAGCCAGTGAAATAGTAGGGCGGCAAATTCAAAACAACAAAAATCTCATAATTCAAATTTCTCAAACATACAACTATTATACACCATTTTAAAGATAGGATTCTCCTTAAAACCTCTTACATCTAGACGTTCCGCTAGCGGAACACCTGCTCCAATATCCAATGATAGGCGTGGCGCGAATTACAAATTCCTCAAAAATCCAAAAACTTCAATTTTTCAAACATATGACTATTTTACACCATTTTAAAGACAAGACTCTCCTTTATCTAACCACACTGTCCAATTTCAAAAAGGCTTTACAGCGAAAGCAAAACATTAGATTATGTCAGCAGAGTACCCAGCCAGAAATAATCAGACACCCATTTTTCAAGCTAGCATATAATGTCACAAAAACCAAAACCACAGCTAAATGCAGCACTAACCTTTGATGATCTTCATCAGATGACACACTTAGGACATTATGTTATACAATACATGCATGTTTTGTTCAATCAAGTTCATATTTATATCAAAAACCAGCTTTTAACATTAGCATGTGACGTTCAGAACTAGCATTCCCACCGAACACTTCCGGTGAATTTACTAAATTACTCACGATAAACGTTCACAAAAAACATAACAATTATTTAAAGAATTATAGATACAGAACTCCTCTATGCACTCGCTATGTCCGATTTTAAAATAGCTTTTCAGTGAAAGCACATTTTGCAATATTCTAAGTAGATAGCCCGGCATCACAGGGCTAGCCATTTAGACACCCACCAAGTTTAGCCCTCACCAAAGTCAGATTTACTATAAGAAAAATGTTATTACCTTTGCTGTTCTTCGTCAGAATGCACTCCCAGGACTTCTACTTCAATAACAAATGTTGGTTTGGTTCAAAATAATCCATAGTTATATCCAAATAGCGGCGTTTTGTTCGTGCGTTCAAGACACTATCCAAGGGTGACGAAGGGTTACGCGCCCAACGCATTTCGTGACAAAACAATTCTAAACATTCCATTAACGTACTTCGAAGCATGTCAACCGCTGTTTAAAATCAATTTTTATGCCATTTTTCTCGTAAAAAAGCGATAATATTCCAACCGGGAATCTGTGTTTTAGTACAAAGAGAGAGAAAATAAAAACATGGGGTCGCCTCGTGCACGCGCCTCAGTCTCATTGTCCTCTGATAGACCACTTACCAAAGGCGCTAATGTTTTTCAGCCAGGGGCTGCCTCGACATCATTCAGCTTTTTCCCGGGTTCTGAGAGCCTATGGGAGCCGTAGGAAGTGTCACGTTACAGCAAAGATCCTACGTTTTCAATAAAAAGAGTCAAGAAGCCCAAGGAATGGTCAGAGAGGGCACTTCCTGTACAGAATTTTCTCAGGTTTTTGCCTGCCATATGAGTTCTGTTATACTCACAGACACCATTCAAACAGTTTTAGAAACTTTAGGGTGTTTTCTATCCAAAGCCAATAATTATATGCATATTCTAGTTTCTGGGCAGTAGTAATAACCAGATTAAATCGGGTACGTTTTTTATCCGGCCGTGTAAATACTGCCCCCTAGCCCTAACAGGTTTTAATTTGGGCACGTCATTCATCCGAATTTCCGAATACTGCCCCCTGTCACTAAAAAGTTAAGAGGGCTACCATTACTTGAGTAAATTACAATCGAAGAAAGAGCACTTTTAGGGATAGGCGTCCCGTCAATGGGACAGCTGTAAATCATGCAGCACCTTGTGTCACGATCGCAGATTTTAGAGAAACAACAAATGTCGGTACATATAAGTGTCTTATATCGGCTGAAAGCTTAAATTCTTGTTACTATAACTGCACTGTCCAATTTACAGTAACTATTACTGCGAAAAAATGCCATGCTATTGTTTGAGGAGAGCTCCTAACAGCAAAACACTTTTTTCACCGCAATAGGTTTGATAAATTCACCTCTGAAGGTGAAATGTGTACTTACATTCTGAAATGTTGCTCTGATTTATCATCCAAAGGGCCCCAGAGATAACATAAAGTGTCGTTTTGTTAGATAAAATCCTTTTTCATGTCCTGGAAAGGTCCATATAGCATGCACGATCGATTTTGTATTTCCACTCGTTCAATTTGCAAAGAAAGGAATCTGTGAAAATCTAACCCTAAATGTTGTTTCAAACAGTCAAATCATGTTCATATGTATTCCTCAGAGATCCTAGAATGTAACCAGACTTCACTATATCATTAGGGGTGTAGTATATCCTATTTGGTCAGAGAGCGACGCCTTCATGGCACGCCAATGACGTGGGCGGTCATCACTTGAGCGACTCTAACTTTGTCAAATGGGGGGGAGCTCAAGATGGCGGCATGAGAGTGTGTAACATTTCTAGCTGAGGAACAATTTTAGGGTTTTCTCACAAAGTTTATAGCTTTAGGCTGCAGTAGCAATTTGTTTTTTCCCAAAAAAATGATATCTAACCATACAATGTAGCTATTTTGAATAATTTTGTAATTAATCAAACCATTGAAATATATTTTTGACGATTTCCAACAAACAAGCTAGCTATCGAAAAGTTTCAGAGTGTGTAGTTAAGTTAGCTTGCTAACGTCTTCATAGCTAGTAGCATGGAATCAGGACATGACCAAACTGTTGCTGAGATAATGAATGTTGAAATTTCCAAGGAGAAAAGAGGCATTGTTGAAACTCACTCATATGCTTGCAGTGTAAAAAGGGGGGGTGAATGTGATTCAAACCCGAATACCCCAACCAAGGTGCAACTTCCAAAGAAGTTGCCCCTTGCGGGAGCCAAAGCTTTTGTAATGGAAGGGAAATTCACGCTAACGCCTAGCTTGTTGACTGCTGGATTTATGAAGTGAGTTGTGCAGGACTGAGTTTTATTTGCATCTGATAAAACTTTATATTTCTTGAGGAAATAGCATAGTTTGTGTGAGCCAACTTTTTATATATATATATATATAAATATATATATATATATATATATATATATATGTATATATATATTTTATGGCAGGGAAATTTGCACTGACACTTAATGTTAGCTTGATGGCTATTCGTTTTACCAATCTATGGTACAATATTATTTGCAATTGTATAAAAATATGTATAATTTAGGTAAACTACTTGCGAGGTACAAAGAACTGCTTTTATTTGCAACTAGTAAGAACTTTTATTTTTGTGAGAACCCGATTCATGTGAACGTATACATCTGGCGTCGACAGAGATGGCCGCCTCGCTTCGCGTTCTTAGGAAACTATGCAGTATTTTGTTTTTTTAATGTATTATTTCTTAAACTGTCACCCCAGGAAATCTTAAGTCTTATTACATACAGCCGGGAGGAACTATTGGATATAAGAGCATCATCAACTTACCAACATTATGGATCTTCAATTATGGATCTTCATATCAAGAAAGGGAATTTTCAAGGTGTTTCAGCACTTGGCAATGAATTTAAACTATGTCAACTGGCTGATGATACCACCATATATTTTGAGAGACATGAATGAGTTTTCTAAAGCAGTTTCCTGTATTGAAGACTTTTCCTTTGTTTCGGGTTTGAACCTCTGTTTGCTGAGAGATATTTCGTTATACGGTCGCGTTTTATTGTCCAAAGCTGAAGGGTTATTCAGATCGATTTATGTCTCGTTATCACTTGAATTTTCCCCTAAAATTGTAAAGGACTTAGATAAGATTCTTTATAATTTTATTTGGAGGAACAAGCCTCACTATCTACGGAAAGATATTCTCACTAATACCCAAGACAAGGAGGTCTTGAGGTTTTAGATATAAATACTCTAAATAATACTTTTAAAATAAATTGGATTCTGAAGTATATTAAGAACCAGAACAGTATTTGGAATGTCTTCCCTAAGTATTTATTTTACTCTGTTGGTGGTTTAGAATTTTTGCTTCGATGTAATTTTGATGTTGATAAAATCCCAGTAAAGTTGGCCAAATTCCAGAAGCAGGCAATTTTAGCTTGGATGTTAGCGTATAAACACAATTTTTCCCCTCACAGATACTTTATATGGAACAACAAAGATATACAATATGAAAATAAGTCTCTCTTTTTTTCGTAACTGGTTTGAGAATAAAATAATTTTGGTTGGTCATTTACTGAATGAGGATGGATATCTACTCTCGTATGGGGAATTTCTTGATAAGTTTAAAATTCCAATAACCCTGAAAGAATATGCAATTGTTTTTGATGCGATTCCAATGGGGGTTGTATCTCTTTTAAATTCCTCTGTGGTTGATGTAAGTAACATAGATTTACATGAAAATATATTCATTTGGCAATATTAACATCAAAGATAAATGTAGTAATAAACAGATTATGAATATTGTATGTGATACCACAATTCCCTCAGCAAGATTCTTTTGGTCAAATATCTATGGTGATATACAATGGGAGAAAGCATGGAAAATTGTTAACAAATATTGTATCAGTAACAAGGTAACGGAAGTTTCATTTAAAATGTTACATATCATTTATCCTGCGAAACATGTTTTGGAAAGATTCAAGCTGAATATTGACTATAAATGTGATTTCTGTGGAATGGAGAAGGAGACCATTTTGCATTTGTTTTTTGCCTGTATTTATAGTAGATTTTTTGGGATTGACATACAGAAGTTTGTTACAAAAAAATAGGACCGGCTGTACTATTTAATGGTTTTGATATAATGATTTATTTCAGTAATTCTGACATAGATAAAGATGTGATATGTTTAATTATACTGCTAATAATACTAGGTACATTTCATATTCACAAATGCAAATGGTCTAATTCAAAACCTAACTTTTTTCACTTTATAAATGAATTTAAACAATATGGCACTACTTTTACTAAAATGAAAAACAAAAAGCCAATTAAACTTGGTGTATTATTAATTAATACGATTTGTTTGTTTAGGATTCCTGGCAATGTAAATAGTTTGTATGTATGCTTGTTTGCATGTGACTATTCCTCTTTTGTCTGTTGATATTTGTAAATATTTTTTTTTAACTAAAAATAAATAAATACAAATAAAATAAAAACTTTGTCAAATAAGCACTAATCGGGGTCAAACAAAGCTAGCTAGATAGCCAGTGAGCTGGGAAACCCTGTATCGGTCATAAAATGTAGCTACTAACCTTGCACGACAACATGCCTTTTCCTTTTTGACAAAAATTTAAAGAATATTCAGAGTTATGAAGTTATGAAAACTGGTTGTTTTGCAAATGTTGAACTTATAATATGGCTACTAATATTGTAAAAGCTAAATCAAAGTCCAAGTATACAGATTTGACGATATTCTTGCAGAAAACTGTAATATGAATGCAAATGTCTCCTTCACGATTTGCCCAAATGTACCTGGGTGACTTCACACTAAATGTCATGTAGTTCGCTCATACTAAGTTATCCGTCTGAAACGTTGCACATACACTGCTGCTATCTTGTGGACACCATCGGAATTACAACCTGAGTGATGGCTGGAACTGGTACCTTTCTGTTGCATTTCAAAGATGGTGGTAAAAAAACGTTGTCTTTTTCTTTATATTTTCTTCTACTAAATCTGTGTTATATTCTCCTACATTAAATTCACATTTCCACAAACTTCAAACTGTTTCCTTTCAAATGGTACCAAGAATATGCATATCCTTGCTTCAGGGCCTGAGCTACAGGCAGTTAGATTTGGGTATGTCATTTAGGCGAAAATTGAAAAAAAGGGGGCTATCCCTAAGAAGTTTTTAAGTACAGGTTTTCAGTACTCCCCCTTCCACCCCTGAGTATAGGGGTATATCAGTAGAGTAGTACAGTACAAAGGCATTTCAGTAGAGTACAGTACAGAGAGATTTCAGTAGAGTACATACAGTACAGAGACATTTCAGTACAGAAGAAGCTGGGAGGATGTAGATGGAAACACAATCTCAATGTTTTGTGCTCTTCAGTATATTCCTTACACCTCCTGGCAAGTTCTATCCTGGAACCCACAAGGGAAAAGAAAAAGAGGACGCCCAAAAAACACTTGGAGGTGGGAGCATGAGGCATATACGAGCTGGAGAAGATGCCCCAGAATAGAGTTTTTACCAGTGGAGGGAAATTATACGCAAATTCCGCTAACAGTGTTTGGATACCAGTGGAGGAGGGAGATTAAATATACACTATATACAGTGGGCGGGAAAGTATTTGATCGCCTGCTGATTTTATACGTTTGCCCACTGACAAAGAAATGATCAGTCTATAATTTTAATGGTAGGTTTATTTGAACAGTGAGAAACAGAATAACAACAAAAAAATCCAGAAAAACACGTCAAAAATGTTATAAATTGATTTGCATTATAATGAGGGAAATAAGTATTTGACCCCCTCTCAATCAGAAAGATTTCTGGCTCACAGGTGTCTTTTATACAGGTAACGAGCTGAGATTAGGAGCACACTCTTAAAGGGAGTGCTCCTAATCTCAGCTTGTTACCTGTATAAAAGACACCTGTCCACAGAAGCAATCAATCAGATTCCAAACTCTCCACCATGGCTAAGACCAAAGAGCTCTTCAAGGATGTCAGGGACAAGATTGTAGACCTACACAAGGCTGGAATGGGCTACAAGACCATCGCCAAGCAGCTTGGTGAGAAGGCGACAACAGTTGGTGTGATTATTCGCAAATGGAAGAAACACAAAAGAACTGTCAATCTCCCTCGGCCTGGGGCTCCATGCAAGATCTCACCTCGTGGAGTTGCAATGATCATGAGAACGGTGAGGAATCAGCCCAGAACTACACGGGAGGATCTTGTCAATGATCTCAAGGCAGCTGGGACCCTAGTCACCAAGAAAACAATTGGTAACACACTACGCCGTAAAGGACTGAAATCCTGCAGCGCCGGCAAGGTCCCCCTGCTCAAGAAAGCACATATACATGCCCGTCTGAAGTTTGCCAATGAACATCTGAATGATTCAGAGGACAACTGGGTGAAAGTGTTGTGGTCAGATGAGACCAAAATGGAGCTCTTTGGCATCAACTCAACTCGCCGTGTTTGGAGGAGGAGGAATGCTGCCTATGACCCCAAGAACACCATCCCCACCGTCAAACATGGAGGTGGAAACATTATGCTTTGGGGGTGTTTTTCTGCTAAGGGGACAGGACAACTTCACCGCATCAAAGGGACGATGGACGGGGCCATGTACCATCAAATCTTGGGTGAGAACCTCCTTCCCTCAGCCAGGGCATTGAAAATGGGTTGTGGATGGGTATTCCAGCATGACAATGACCCAAAACACACGGCCAAGGCAACAAAGGAGTGGCTCAAGAAGAAGCACATTAAGGTCCTGGAGTGGTCTAGCCAGTCTCCAGACCATAATCCCATAGAAAATCTGTGGAGGAAGCTGAAGGTTCAAGTTGTCAAACGTCAGCCTCGAAACCTTAATGACTTGGAGAAGATCTGCAAAGAGGAGTGGGACAAAATCCCTCCTGAGATGTGTGCAAACCTGGTGGCCAACTACAAGAAACGTTTGACCTCTGTGATTACCAACAAGGGTTTCGCCACCAAGTACTAAGTCATGTTTTGCAGAGGGGTCAAATACTTATTTCCCTCATTAAAATGCAAATCAATTTAGAAACATTTTTGACGTGCGTTTTTCTGGATTTTTTTGTTGTTATTCTGTCTCTCACTGTTCAAATAAACCTACTATTAAAATTATAGACAGATAATTTCTTTGTCAGTGGGCAAACGTACAAAATCAGCAGGGGATCAAATACTTTTTTCCCTCACTGTATACAAAAGTATGTGGAAACCCCTTCATTTTGGTGCATTCGGCTATTTCAGTCACACCCATTGCTGACAGGTGTATAAAATCGAGCACACAACCATGCAATCTCCATAGAGAAACACTGACAGTAGAATAGCCTTACTGAAGAGCTCAGTGACTTTCAACATGGCACCGTCATAGGATGCTATCTTTCCAACAACTCAGTTAGTCAAATGTCTATTCTTCTATAGCTGCCTGGTAAACTGTAAGCGCTGTTATTGTGAAGTGGAAATGTGTAGGATTCGGCTTAGCCGCGAAGTGATAGGTCACACAAGCTCACGTGTCAAACCCAGAGGCACACTCCCTCCTCCATGCTTCACGGTGGGCACCACACATGTGGAGATCATCTGGTCACCTACTCTGCGCCTCACAAAAACACGGCGGATGGAACCAAAAATCTAACATTTGGACTCATCATACCAAAGGACATATTTCCACCGGTCTAATGTCCATTGCTCATGTTTCTTGGCACAAGCAAGTCTCTTCTTCTTATTGGTGTCCTTTAGTAGTGGTTTCTTTGCAGCAATTCGACCATGATGGCCTGATTCACGCGGTCTCCTCTGAACAGTTCATGTTGAGATGTGTCTGTTACTTGAACTCTTTGAAGCATTTATTTGGGCTGCAATTTCTGAGGCTGGTAACTTTAATGAACTTATCCTGTGCAGCAGAGGTAACTATGGGCCTTCCTTTCCTGTGGCGATCCTCATGAGAGCGCTTGATGATTTTTGCGACTGCACTTGAAGAAACTTTCAAAGTTCTTGAAATTTCCAGATTGACTGACCTTCATGTCTTAAAGTAATGATGGACAGTCGTTTTTATTTGCTTATCTTAGCTGTTCTTGCCATAATATGGACTTGGTCTTTTACCAAATAGGGCTAACTTCTTTATACCACCCCTACCTTATCACAAAACAACTGATTGGCTCAAACGCATTAGGAAGGAAAGAAATTCCACAAATTAACTTTTAACAAGGCACACCTGTTAATTGAAATACATTCCAGGTGACTACCTCATGAAGCTGGTTGAGAGAATGCCAAAAGTGTGCAAAGCTGCAATCAAGGCAAAAGGTGGCTACTTTGAAGAATCTCAAGTATGAAATATATTTTGATTTGTTTAACATTTTTTGGTTACTACGTGATTCCATATGTATTATTTCATAGTTTTGATGTCTTCACTATTATTCTACAATGTAGAAAATTGTGAAAATAAAGAAAAACCTTTGAATGAGTAAGTGTGTCCAAACTTTTGACTGGTACTGTACTAAATTCACTGTGGGGACGGCGATGCATTTATTAATGAAGCCGGTGACTGATATGGTAAACTCCTCAATGTTATCGGATGAATCCTGGAACATATTCCAGTCTGCGCTAGTGAACGCCCTGTAGCTTAGCATCCTCTTCATCGGACCACTTCTGTATTGAGCACATTACTGATACCTCTTGTTTGAGTTTTTGCTTGTAATCAGGAAGCAGGAGGATAGTGTTATGGTCTGATTTGTCAAAGGGAGAGCGAGGGAAGGTCTTGTATGCATTTCTGCGTGTGGAGTAAAGGTAGAGTAGAGTTTAGTCGCCTTTAGTTGCACAGGTAACATGCTGGTAAAAATGAGGTAAAACGGATTTCAGTTTCCCTGCATTAAAATCACCGGCCATGAGAAACGAGTCTTCGTTTATGCCACACAGTTCCAGTGAGTGACAGACAGTGAGGGATGGCTATCATCCCTAATGGCACTCTAATCCCTATATTGTGCACTACTTTTGACCAGAACGCTATAAGTAGTGCACTATGTGGGAAATAGGGTGCCATTTGGGACACAGCCATGGTTATTGGGAATCAGGTAAGGGAGCACCTCACCACCTCTGTTGCCATGGAAATGGGGGACTGTCAAAGGTTCTGTCTGTGAGGAAAAGATAGTCCAAAAACCTGAGGTGTGTGTGTAACGTAAGGCAAGAAATAGATGGCACGTAAAGCAATACATAGACAGATGAGGTGGATGGAGAGAGAGAGTGTGTAGAAGAGATGCTGCTGTAGCTGTGTTGGTATATGTCATCTCTCCTTGTCTGGCCTTGACTGTGTGTGACTGAGGTGTAACCTGTCTCGCGGGTCCTCTGAGCCCCCCCCACCACACTAAGATTATATGATTATCCCCCTCCTTTCCCTCTTCCAGCTAGGGCTGGGCGATATATCAAATTAATTAGAATAATTCAAATGTATGTTTCAGCATGATATTCCAAATGCCTTTATCGCACTAATCAAGTTTATTTGTATTTTTTCAGTTTTATGGGTGTTTATGTCCGCTTGTTCTCATGTTGTCTTTTCGGTCTCGTCTCCTTCGCTCGTTCTGTGCTGTCTGCACCTTCCAAATTACACACACACACACACACGCACGCACGCACGCACGTACACACACACACACACACACACACACACACACACTAAGCCCCCCCCACCTTTCACAACAACAAAGATGAGAAATCACTTCTTCCTCTCTGACAGGCAGTTTCAAATCGCTATTTGCATTTGAGGTTTGGTCCAACATAATCGCACACCGAAACACTTTGAGACATTATTGTACTGTAATAAAGGAGAAGTTTACCTTTCTAACTTACCCTTTTTATGTCTCAACTCCTCAAATTGTGCACAGAGCAGACACTGCTAAAACGGGAGTGTCAATGAACGTTGATTCTGGAAAATGAATGCTTTTTCTTTTTTTTTTTTGCATGTGGCATTGCAGTAGCCTACCACATACCGCTAGCAGCATTTTTGCCATAGACTGTTATAGCGGTCTACTCTGTGTTTTATAAATGTGCAATAAGTATAATACACAATTATATAAGGAATTGGCAACTTGTTTGTCACGTCCTGACCAGTAAAAGAGGTTGTTTGTTATTGTAGTTTGGTCAGGGCGTGGCAGGGTGTGTTTGTTTTGTGTTGTCGGGGTTTTTGGGTTGTGTTCTATGTTTTGTATTTCTATGTTCTATTTTCTAGTTTTTCTATTCCTATGTCTAGTTTATTGTTTTGACCTTCAATTGGAGGCAGCTGTTCCTCGTTGACTCTAATTGAAGGTCCTATTTTGTAGGGGTGTTTTTCATGGGGTTTTTGTGGGTAGTTGTTTCGTGTATAGCTGTATGCCTTACAGGACTGTTTGTCGTCATTGTTTTTGTATATGTGTGTTTTGTTTTGTTTTTCCTTCTTTCTGCAAATAAAAAAGATGAGTATACAGACTCCCGCTGCATTTTGGTCTAATTCCTACGACGCCCGTGACATTGTTCTCATTCTGAGAAATAAGGCAGGCCACTTGATTTCAACATCTGTTGGAGACGGACAGAAAGGTGTGTTCATAACAATTCAACTGTTCTACCTTGTTAGCTAGCAAATAGATTGAAGTTGGATAAACTTAAACTATAAAGATTAGCTGGCTATTCACTAGCATGTGGGCTTGTGCTTGAGAGATGTTTATGAGACCTGTGTTAATTTTCTATAATGCTGGCTAGAAGAAGTTAGTCATTATTAGTGAATGTGCATTATGGATGGTTCTGGTTAAATTTGTAACAAAAAATAACTTAGACTCTTGGAATTATTTTCTTTGAACGATTTAGTATATCGTTCGAATGACTTAGTATCTCATTTGAACGTCTTAGTAAAAAAAGTAGAAGGCATGAAGATCTTTGCTCGGCTTCAAATGCCCTGATTAATATGCAGCTATGTATAGTGAAACTTTTGCTTACAAAGACCCACAATTAGACATTAATTCAACTTCTTCCCACTAATAAAAAGTGAAGTATTTGAAATAGCCTAATTAGTCTGCGTCAGCCTGCACAGAATATTAAGGTAGTAATAGTTTATTTGTATTATTACTGCTGCTAATGCATTAGGCTATAAAACTGCCACAGCAAGTTGATCCCTGAAATGCAAGGATTCATTTTGCAACCCGTCCGACAAACCCATCCATTACACACGGTTCTCTGTCTCCAGTGGACTTCCTCGGGGATGCTTTCAAATCAATCTTTTTTTGCTTCACATTATCATCAAATTAATAGGTTGTTGTCATTGGTGCTATTGAAAAAAAAGGATAGCTTCAATATGTTTCAGTAAACCATTAGCTAACACTTCAAAGATTAAATGAAGTGTCATCAAGTTTATGATCTATTCATTTTATTTTGGTGATTAAATATATTTCTCCTGTTATTGTGAACTGTAGGCTATAACAAGTTAAACCTTTCCATTGAAAGCCTATCAGAAACCTCTTTGTAGGAGATTCTAGTAGGCTAATAAAAGCATGTTGTTCACTATGAGCATAAACCAGCCTATTATCTCTGAAGTTAATTCATTCATTAGTGATGGATACTTTAACTGTACGTTTAGGCTACTAGTAAAGCTCTCACATAAGCTACTTCTCTGACAGAGCACATGAGATAACTAGTCCTACTGGTAAGTGTGGTCTAAGCGATTCCCTTTTGATATCATCTTACCTCCCTACATTGATTCCATTGACGGAAAATCGTCATTTACCTCATGTGATGCACAAATTTAATTCAGCATTTCATTCTAGCTCACAATCAAGAATGGCTGTGTAAACCTATGATTATGTAGCCTTGTGACACTGTCCTACTGGACTCTGTGCGGGTCCCTACTTAAATGTACTATTGTATTTTGAAATGTCATTATCTTTCTGCAGAGGGCAGTATTGAGTCACACTTTCTGCCATCTAATGGGTTATAATGAGGCCCTGCAGGTCATGCCCAGTGCAATGATGGAATGAACTACCAAAAAGGAATAAACTGTGTCTGTTTACTGTACTAATAGGATGTATATAGTAAGATATCACATTCAAGCTGATCCCTAACACACAAAGTAAATAGCCGCTGGTGTTATAGTCCAAGGAAAGTGACAGTGTGCAGTGCCATTACAATGAGCCCGTCCTCCTATAGCTCCTCCCACCAGCCCCCTCTGGTGTAGGCTGTACATGCGCTATGTATTCTAATGGAGCTCTGCTAGAAAGTATAACAAATAAACTGAAACTGGCATCGATTCTACGTGTAAACAAGTTTCATTATTTGATGTGGGCTGGGTGTACCAAATCACATCTTATCAAATTGATGAGAAACAGGAGAGTAAAATAGCTGTGACATGATAATGCGTTTTTTGGGGAAGATTGCCCATTATTTTGTTTTTCTAAAGACCCAGAAAACGGAGGCAGTGGGAGAACCTATTCAAGTTAGTTAATATATTTTGAAAATTATAAAAAGAGCGATGTAATATCAGCTAGCTAGTTTGCTACAGGAACTTAGTGTGCAGGCTAACTTAAATGAGCTGCTAACGTAATGTTAGCTATCTTGATGTATTTATCATTGTAAATTAAAAACCTAAACTCGAAAATGCATTTGTAGCTAGCAGCCATGGAAGAGGGTGGAAGGATTAACGTTAGCAGCTCCAGCTGTCAGAGAAGGGGTAGAGTAGGCTACTCTGGATAGGGCAGGTATACTTTGTGGGAGGACAGATTCTCCAGTTCTGTCCCTAGTGAGAAAAACTGAGGACAGAGAGATATAGCAACATAAGAATCAGTGCTGTTTAATTTTAGTATAATAAAGCCTGTTTCTTTGTGATGTGAAACCCTGTCTGAAGATGAAGAGGTCCCAATTAATGCCCCAAGAGAATAAGGGTACATTCTTGTATATCCTGGGTTATATGTTTACCTATGTTAGCAAATGTTGTAAACAAAACTACAGTGAACCCATTTTGCACCTGATGATAATGGTATGCAAACATAGGCTTACAGCAGTGGTTCCCAACTCCGGTCCTCAAGTACCTCCGCAACACATATATTTGTTGTAGACCCAGACAAACATACCTAATTCAACTCATTGAGGGCCTGATGATTAGTTGACAAGTTGAATCAGGTGTGCTTGTCCTGGCCTACAATAAAAATGTGTCCTGTTTGTGATACTCAGGGACCGTAGTTGGGAACTACTGGCCTATAGTGTGATGACATTAGCGTTATGGACATTTCCAGTGCACCCCTTGCATTGTGCATTTGAAGCAGAGAATAGCTTAACTCACACATTGTTTACATATTGTTGATCTTTATTTTCTTAATTTAAAAACGATACCAGTAGACATGTATGTATACAATCATTATACTAGATTTTGCACATGCCTTGTGCTGACAAGAAATTGTTTAGTGTAAATCTAACCCATGTAATCTAGTGAAATGTCTAGAAACAGGAGATGATGTGATCCTTAGCTTTAAACATACACACAGCTACTACAACCAAGTTCAATGCCAGATACTTTTCTCCCAGAAGATCTGAGTGGCCTTTGGAGGTGCCACTGAGTGATGATGATGGCGTCGACAGAGAGGGCTGCCTCGCTTCTAGCTCTTGGGAAACTTTGCAGTATTTTGTTATTTTATGTATTATTTCTTACATTGTTAGCCCAGAAATGTTTTTGTGTTATTACATACAGCCGGAAAGAACTATTGGATATCAGAGCGGCGGTAACTCACCAGCACTACCAGCATTATGACCAGGAATACAACTTTCCCAAAGCGGATCCTTTGTTAGCACACCCCAAGGCAATTTAACTGATTCCAGAAGCTGACCCAAAACAACGCCGGCGGAGGAGAGATAACGGAGGGGTCTTCTAGTCCAACTTAGGAGGTGCACACACCACCCACCGCTTCCGAAGAATATTACACGCTAATGTTCAGTCTCTGGATAATAAAGTTGACGAGCTCAGGGTGAGTGTTTCTTTCCAGAGAGACATCAGGGATTGTAGCATGTGCTCTGTTTCACAGAAACATGGCTTTCTCGGGATATACTGTCTGAGTCGGTACAGCCAGTTGGGTTCTCAGTTCATCGTGCAGACAGGAATAAATATCTCTCCGGGAAGAAGGGCGGGGGTGTATGTTTCATGATTAACGACTCATGGTGTAATTGTGATAACATACAGGAACTCAAGACCTTTTGTTCACCTGACCTAGAATACCTCACAATCAAATGCCAACCGTATTACCTTCCAAGAAAATGTTCTTTGGTTATAGTCACGGCTGTGTACATCCCCCCTCAAGCCAATAACACGACGGCCCTTAACCTCTCTGGGATATGTGGGAACCACCCGCGGGACACAATATTCAACAGCCAGTGAAAAAGCAGGGCGGCAAATTCAAAACAACAAAAATATCAAAAGCATAACAATTATTTTAAGAATTATAGATACAGAACTCCTCTATGCACTCGATATGTCCGATTTTAAAATAGCTTTTTGGCGAAAGCACATTTTGCAATATTCCAAGTAGATAGCCCGGCATCACAGGGCTAGCTATTTAGACACCCAGCAAGTTTAGCCTTCACCAAACTCCGATTTACTATTAGAAAAGTTTGATTACCTTTGGTGTTCTTCGTCAGAATGCACTCCCAGGACTTCTACTTCAATAACAAATGTTGGTTTGGTCCCAAATAATCCATAGTTATGTTCAAACAGCGGTGTTTTGTTCGTGCGTTCAAGACACTATCCGAATGGTAAATAAGGGTTACGAGCATGGCGCATTTCGTGACAAAAAAATTCTAAATATTCCATTACCGTACTTCGAAGCATGTCAACCGCTGTTTAACCTCTCTAGGGCAGGTGGCACCAAATCGTCCCACCTACGTAACAGCCAGTTGAATCCTGTGGCGCGATTTTCGAATACCTTAGAAATGCTATTACTTCAATTTCTCAAACATATGACTATTTTACAGCTATTTAAAGACAAGACTCTCGTTAATCTAACCACACTGTCCGATTTCAAAAAGGCCTTACAACGAAATCAAAACATTAGATTATGTCAGCAGAGTACCCAGCCAGAAATAATCAGACACCCATTTTTCAAGCTAGCATATAATGTCACAAAAACCCAGAAGACAGCTAAATGCAGCACTAACCTTTGATGATCTTCATCAGATGACACATCTAGGACATTATGTTATACAATACATGCATGTTTTGTTCAATCAAGTTCATATTTATATCAAAAATCAGCTTTTTACATTAGCATGTGACGTTCAGAACTAGCATACCCCCGCAAACTTCCGGCGAATTTACTAACAATTTACTAAATTACTCACGATAAACGTTCACAAAAAGCATAACAATTATTTTAAGAATTATAGATACAGAGCCCCTCTATGCACTCGATATGTCCGATTTTAAAATAGCTTTTCGGTGAAAGCACATTTTGCAATAATCTAAGTAGATAGCCCGGCATCACAGGGCTAGCTATTTAGACACCCAGCAAGTTTAGCCTTCACCAAAATCAGATTTACTATTAGAAAAGTTTGATTACCTTTCCTGTTCTTCGTCAGAATGCACTCCCAGGACTTCTACTTCAATAACAAATGTTGGTTTGGTCCCAAATAATCCATAGTTATGTTCCAACAGCGGCGTTTTGTTCGTGCGTTCAGGACACTATCCGAATGGTAAATAAGGGTCACGCGCACGGCGCATTTCGTGACAAAAGATTTCTAAATATTTCATTACCGTACTTCGAAGCATGTCAACCGCTGTTTAAAATCAATCTTTATGCAATTTTTCTCGTAAAAAAGCGATAATATTCCGACCGGGAATCTGCAATTAGGTAAACAGCCGAAAGAAAATATATCACTGGGTCGACTCGGGCACGCGCCTAATTCCTTTGTCCTCTGATCGGCCACTTGGCAAAGGCGATAATGTGTTTCAGCCTGGGGCTGCCTCGACATCGTTCAGCTTTTTCCCGGGCTCTGAGAGCCTATGGGAGCCGTGGGAAGTGTCACGTTACAGCTAAGATCCTGACTCTTCAATAAACAGAGGCAAGAACAACAACACCTTGTCAGACAGGCCACTTCCTGCATGAAATCTTCTCAGGTTTTTGCCTGCCGTATGAGTTCTGTTATACTCACAGACACCATTCAAACAGTTTTAGAAACTTTAGGGTGTTTTCTATCCAAAGCCAATAATTATATGCATATTCTAGTTACTGAACAGGAGTAGTAACCAGATTAAATCGGGTACGTTTTATATCCGGCCGTGTAAATACTGCCCCCTAGCCCTAACAGGTTAAAATCAATTTTTATGCCATTTTTCTCATAAAAAAGCGATAATATTCCAACCGGGAATCTGCGTTTAGGTAAATAAACGAAAGAAGAAAAGCACGGGATCGACTCGTGCACGCGCCTAAGCCCATTATCCTCTTATCGGCCACTTGCCAAAAGCGCAAATGTGTTTCAGCCTGGGGCTGGAATGACATCATTCAGCTTTTTCCCGGGCTCTGAGAGCCTATGGGAGCCGTAGGAAGTGTCACGTTACAGCAAAGATCCTCAGTCTTCAATAAACAGAGACAAGAAGAACAAGATCTTGTCAGAGAGGGCACTTCCTTTAAGGAATCTTCTCAGGTTTTTGCCTGCCATATGAGTTCGGTTATACTCACAGACACCATTCAAACAGTTTTAGAAACTTTAGGGTGTTTTCTATCCAAAGCCAATAATTATATGCATATTCTAGTTACTGGGTAGGAGTAGTAACCAGATTAAATCGGGTACGTTTTTTATCCGGCCGTGTAAATACTGCCCCCTAGCCCTAACAGGTTAAAGATTGTTTTGATCACGCGGACTGGGATATGTTCCAGGTAGCTTCAGAGAATAATATTGACGTGTATACTGATATGGTGACTGAGTTTATCAGGAAGTATATAGGAGATGTTGTACCCACTGTGACTATTAAAACCTACCCTAACCATAAACTGTGGATAGATGGCAGCATTCGCGCAAAACTGAAAGTGCGAACCACCGCATTTAACCATGGCAAGGTGACTGGGAATATGGCAGAATACAAACAGTGTAGTTATTCCCTCCGCAAGGCAATCAAACAGGCAAAACGTCAGTATAGAGACAAAGTGGAGTCGCAATTCAACGGCTCAGACAGGAGACGTCTGTGGCAGGGTCTACAGACAATCACGGACTACAAAAGGAAAACCAGCCACATCGTGGACACCAAAGTCTTACTTTCGGACAAGCTAAATATCTTCTTCATCCGCTTTGAGGACAACACAGTGCCACCGACGTGGCCCGCAACGAAGGACTGGAGGTTCTCCTTCTAGGTGGCTGATGTGAGTAAGACATTTAAGCGTGTTAAACCTCTCAAGGCTGCCGGCCCAGACGGCAGAGCATGCTGGTGTGTTTACGGACATATTCAATATCTCCCTATCCCAGTCTGCTGTCCCCACATGCTTCAAGATGGCCAACATTTTTCCTGTACCCAAGAAAGCAAATGTAACTTAACTAAATTACTATTGCCCCGTAGCACTCACTTCTGTCATCATGAAGTGGTTTGAGAGACTAGTCAAGGATCATATCACCTCTACCTTACCTGTCACCTTAGACCCATTTCAATTTGCTTACCGCCCCAATAGATCCACAGACGATGCAATCGCCATCACACTGCACACTGCCCTATCCCATCTGGACAAGAGGAATCCCTATGTAAAAATGCTGTAATTTGACTATAGCTCAGCATTCAACACCATCGTACCCTCCAAGCTCATCTTTAAGCTCGAGGCCCTGGGTCTGAACCACGCCCTGTGCAACTGGGTCCTGGACTTCCTGACGGGCCGCCCCAGGTGGTGAATGTAAGAAACAACACCTCCACTTTACTGATCCGCAACACTGGGGCCCCACAAGGGTGCATGCTCAGCCCCCTCCTGTACTCCCTGTTCACCCATGACTGCGTGGCCAAGCATGCCTCCAACTCAATCATCAAGTTTTCAGACGACACAACAGTAATAGGCTTGATTACCAACAATGACAAGACAGCCTACAGGTAGGAGGTCAGGGCTATGGGAGTGTGGTGCCAGGAAAATAACCTCTCACTCAACATCAACAAAACAAAGGAGATGATCTTGGTCTTCAGGAAACAGCAGAGGGAGCACCCCCCTATCTACATCAACGGGACCGCAGTGGAGAAGGTGGAAAGCTTCAAGTTCCTCAGCGTACACATCACCGACAAACTAAAATGGTCCACCCACACAGACAGTGTGGTGAAGAAGGCGCAACAGCACCTCTTCAACCTCAGGAGGCTGAAGAAATTTGGCTTGTCACCTAAAACCCTCACAAACTTTTACAGATGCACAATTGAGAGCATCCTGTCGGGCTGTATCACTGCTTGGTACGGCAACTGCACCGTCCGCAACATCAGGGCTTTCCAAAGTGTGGTGCAGTCTGCCCAATGCATCACCAGGGTCAAACTTCCTGCCCTCCAGGACACCTAGAGCACCCGATGTCACAGGAAGGCCAAAAAGATCATCAAGGACAACAACCACCTGAGCCACTGCCTGTTCACCCCGCTATCATCCAGAAGGCAAGGTCAGTACAGGTGCATCAAAGCTGGGACCGAGAGACTGAAAAACCGCTTCTATCTCAAGGCCATCAGACTGTTAAATAGCCACTACGAGCACATAGAGGCTGCTGCCTATATACATAGACTTGAAATCACTGGCCACTTTAATAAATGGAACACCAGTCACTTTAATAATGTCACTTTAATAATGTTTACATATCTTGCATTACTCATCTCATATGTATATACTGTATTCTATACTATTCTACTATATCTTAATCTATGCTGCTCTGACATTGCTCGTCAACATATTTATATTTAATTAATTCCATTCCTTTACTTAGATTTGTGTGTATGGGTTTGCCTAAGAGTACCACTACAATAACATTGTCTCTGCAAAATATGTTTAAATTGTAAAAAAAATGTATTTAAAACATAAGCTAGGCTATAAGAAATACACTTTATTCAATGGGGCAAGGCAAAGCAGAGATGACACACAAATGTCTTTCATTTGACCCATACAACAATATAGCTTATTATTAAAGTACATTATGTTTACAATATCATAAACAATAGTCCTTTACATGTTGTTCCAAATTACATGCTATATATTCATACATGTGGACATAAATTACTGTGAAACTGTTATTGCTGTAACGCCCTGGCCATAGAGAGGGGTTTTTTGTTCTTTATTTTGGTTAGGCCAGGGTGTTACATTGGGTGGGCGTTCTATGTTCCTTTTTCTATGTTTTGGGCCGTGTGTGTGGCTCCCAATCAGGCACAGCTGAAGCTCGTTGCTGCTGATTGGGAGTCACACATAAGGAGCATGTTTTTCCTTTGGGTTTTGTGGGTAATTGTTTCTGTTTGAGTATTTTCCTAACAGGACTGTTTGCTGTCGTTTTGTTCATTTTGTAGTGTTCTCTTGTTTATTTGAATTAAAATTCTAATGATGAGCACATCCTCTGCTGCACCTTGGTTCCCTCTTACAGACAGCCGTTAAAGAATTACCCACCAAAAACGGACCAAGCAGCAGAGGAAGAAGAGGCACCAGGAGAAGGACTCATGGACTTTGGAGAAGATGGAGAGGATCGTTCAGGATTCCTGGAGATGGGAGGAATTACTGGACGAAGGTGAACCATGGGCTCAAGCTGGGGAGTATCGCCGCCCGCAGTGGGAGATCGAGGCGGCAAGAGCTGAGAGGCGCTGGTACGAGGCAAGGGAGCTCAACGGATACGGGAGGCAGCCCCACAATTTTTTTGGGGGGGGGCACACGGGGAGATTGGCGGAGTCAGGTGGTAGACCTAAGCCAACTCCCCGTGCTTACCAGAAGCAGCGTGGTACTGGTAAGACACCGTGTTATGCTGTGGAGTGCACGGTGTCCCCAGTGCGCGTTCAAAGCCCGGTGCGCTACATACCAGCCCCCCGCAAGTGCCATGCGAGTGCAGGCATCGAGCCAGGGCGGATGGTGCCAGCTCAGCGCGTCTGGTCTCCAGTGCGCCTCCTCGGTCCAGGTTATCCTGCGCCGGCGTTGCGCACTGTGTCTCCAGAGCGCTGGGAGGGTCCAGTTCGCCCAATGCCTGCTCTCCCCCTGTGCCGGGCCAAAGTGGGCATTCAGCCTGGAGTGTGGGTAAAGAGTGTCCGTACCAGAACTCCAGTGCTCTCCCACAGCCCGGTTTATCCTGTGCCTCCTCCTCGGACCAGGCCTCCAGTGGGTCTCCCCATCCTGGTCCATCCTGTGCCACCTCCCAGGACTAGGCCTCCAGTGGGTCTCCCCATCCTGGTCCATCCTGTGCCACCTCCCAGGACTAGGCCTCCAGTGGGTCTCCCCATCCTGGTCCATCCTGTGCCACCTCCCAGGACTAGGCCTCCAGTGGGTCTCCCCATCCTGGTCCGTCCTGTGCCACCTCCCAGGACTAGGCCTCCAGTGGGTCTCACCTGTCCAGAGCAGTCAGAGCTGCCCGCCAGTCAACAGTCGTCAGAGCTTCCCGCCAGTCAACAGTCGTCAGAGCTTCCCGCCAGTCAACAGTCGTCAGAGCTTCCCGCCAGTCAACAGTCGTCAGAGCTTCCCGCCAGTCAACAGTCGTCAGAGCTTCCCGCCAGTCAACAGTCGTCAGAGAGGCCAGACTGCGCTGAACTGCCGGAGTGGCCAGACTGCGCTGAACTGCCGGAGTGGCCAGACTGCGCTGAACTGCCGGAGTGGCCAGACTGCGCTGAACTGCCGGAGTGGCCAGACTGCGCTGAACTGCCGGAGTGGCCAGACTGCGCTGAACTGCCGGAGTGGCCAGACTGCGCTGAACTGCCGGAGTGGCCAGACTGCGCTGAACTGCCGGAGTGGCCAGACTGCGCTGAACTGCCGGAGTGGCCAGGGACGCCCGCCAGCCCGGTGAGTCCTGTGCCTACGCCTAGGGCCAGGCCTCTGTCATGTCTCCCCAGCCTGGTGAATCCTGGGTCAGTGCCGTCGGAGCAGCCAGGGTCGCCCGCCAGCCGGGCGCAACCATCGCCGCCCGCCAGCCGGGCGCAGCCAGGGTCGCCCGCCAGCCGGGCGCAACCATCGCCGGGCGCAGTCAGCGTCGCCCACCAGACCTTCGGCGCGGCCAGGTGCGCCACCTAAGAGGGCGACGTCAAGGGTGGAGCAGAGGCCACGTCCCGCACCTGAGCCGCCGCTGTAAGAAGGCCCACCCAGACCCTCCCCTTCAGAGTCAGGTTTTGCGGCTGGAGTCCGCACCTTTGGGGGGGGGGTACTGTAACGCCCTGGCCATAGAGAGGGGTTTTTTGTTCTTTATTTTGGTTAGGCCAGGGTGTTACATTGGGTGGGCGTTCTATGTTCCTTTTTCTATGTTTTGGGCCGTGTGTGTGGCTCCCAATCAGGCACAGCTGAAGCTCGTTGCTGCTGATTGGGAGTCACACATAAGGAGCATGTTTTTCCTTTGGGTTTTGTGGGTAATTGTTTCTGTTTGAGTATTTTCCTAACAGGACTGTTTGCTGTCGTTTTGTTCATTTTGTAGTGTTCTCTTGTTTATTTGAATTAAAATTCTAATGATGAGCACATCCTCTGCTGCACCTTGGTTCCCTCTTACAGACAGCCGTTACAATTGCAAAGCCCTTCATTTGGTTTAAGGGGACACTTTTTTCATAACGACAAGGTAAAGGTGCTCTTTACTCAAATGGCACAACAGAATCATTCAGATTAACCAAGGCACATCATATGACAAAAAAAAATTCTAACTGAGGGATGTCTCCATTCATATCTGGAAAAGGATGAAGTAGTCAAAGTAGAAACGGATGCTGCTGCAGCATTGCTCGTCTTCACAGTGGGATACACACAGGAAACTGTTGAGCGTGAAAAACCCAGCAGTGTTGCAGTTCTTGACACATTCAAACCGGTGCACCTGGCACCTACTACCATACCCCATTCAAAGGCACTTATATGTTTTGTTTTGCCCATTCACACTGAATGGCACACATACAGTACACAATCCATGTCTCAAATGTCTCAAGGCTTAAAAATCATTCTTTAACCTGTCTCCCCCTTCAGCTACACTGGGTGCAATGGATTTAACAAGTGACATCAATAAGGGATCATAGCTTTCACCTGGTCAGTCTGTCATGGAAAGGGCAGATGTTCCTAATGTTTTGTACACTCTGTGAATACCATCAGGGCTTCTGATTGTTTGGTTGTGTTTAATTCATTTGGGTGTTTTAGTGACATATACGATTAAATATATTGTTGGGCTGGAATAGCCAATAGTCAACACACCAGGTTGTCCTATTCCATTGAGGCCTTTGTCCCATGCTGTAATATATACATTTTTCCTCCTCATGAATAAAGTTCTCAACAAATTATGATTGGGTCAGTACCACTGGAGATGTTTTGGGACATTAATGTCCTCCTCCAGTCTAGATGGATGCCATATTGTACAATTTGTGTCCCCCCCTTTTCATAGGCCTAGATTAGATGGTTGCATTCTAGACAAGGTTTTTATTGATCTGTTTGTCAGTGTCAGCAGAGTAGGCCTAGGCTACCCCGTAATAAAAACTATTCTTCTAATGTCTCCAGTCATATAAAGTGTAGTAGAATTGCATGAAATGTGTTTATCAAAGTCCACAGCTGCTCCAAAACTTGAAACTCCCACGCCGCCTATGACAGAGACTCATGCTAAAAGCTAGACTACAAGCAATTTATTTATTTAATGTTGGCTAATTTAGTGTTGTTATTAACCTTCTACTGCAGTGGGCTAAAACAGGGTCACAGAGTGTTTCTTGGTTTTCTAAAACAAAACTTTGAAACAAAAATGAAAGTAACTCACACACATGGTTATGGTCCTTAAAAAAGATGACACTTGTACCATGTCAGATATATTGAAATGTATTAAATTTTGAGTTTGCATCCCAAAATTACATTTTATATACATCACAGAAGACTGAAATATACAGTTGAAGTCGGAAGTTTACATACAGTTAGGTTGGAGTCATTAAAACTCATTTTTCAACCGCTCCACAAATTTCTTGTTAACAAACTATAGTTTTGGCAAGTCGGTTAGGACCTCTACTGTGTGCATGACACAAGTAATTTTTCCAACAATTGTTTACATACAGATTATTTCACTTGTAATTCACTGTATCACAATTCCAGTGGGTCAGAAGTTTACATACAGTCGTGGCCAAAAGTTTTGAGAATGACACAAATATTTATTTTCACAAAGTCTGCTGCCTCAGTTTGTATGATGGCAATTTGCATATACTCCAGAATGTTATGAAGAGTGATCAGATGAATTAAAATTAATTGCAAAATCCCTCTTTGCCATGCAAATGAACTGAATCCCCAAAAAACATTTCCACTGCATTTCAGCCCTACACAAAAGGACCAGCTGACATCATGTCAGTGAATCTCTCGTTAACACAGGTGTGTGTTGACGAGGACAAGACTGGAGATCACTCTGTCATGCTGATTGAATTCGAACAACAGACTGGAAGCTTTAAAATGAGGGTGGTGCTTGAAATCATTGTTCTTCCTTTGTCATCCATGGTTACCTGCAAGGAAACATGTGCCGTCATCATTGCTTTGCACAAAAAGGGCTTCACAGGCAAGGATATTGCTGCCAGCAAGATTGCACCTAAATCAACCATTTATCGGATCATAAAGAACTTCAAGGAGAGCGGCTCAATTGTTGTGAAGAAGGCTTCAGGGCGCCCAAGAAAGTCAAGCAAGCGCCAGGACTGTCTCCTAAAGTTGATTCAGCTGCAGGATCGGGGCACCACCAGTACAGAGCTTGCTCAGGAATGGCAGCAGGCAGGTGTGAGTGCATCTGCACGCACAGTGAGGCAAAGTTTTTGGAGGATGACCTGGTTCAAGAAGGGCAGCAAAGAAGCCACTTCTCTCCAGGAAAAACATCAGGGACAGACTGATATTCTGCAAAAGGTACAGGGATTGGACTGCTGAGGACTGGGGTAAAGTCATTTTCTCTGATGAATTCCCTTTCCGATTGTTTGGGGCATCCGGAAAAAATCTTGTCCGGAGAAGACAAGGTGAGCGCTACCCTCAGTCCTGTGTCATGCCAACAGTAAAGCATCCTGAGACCATTCATGTGTGGGGTTGCTTCTCAGCTAAGGGAGTGGGCTCACTCACAATTCTGCCTAAGAACACAGCCATGAAAAAAGAATGGTACCAACACATCCTCCGAGAGCAACTTCTCCCAACCATCCAGGAACAGTTTGGTGACGAACAATGCCTTTTCCAGCATGATGGAGCACCTTGCCATAAGGCAAAAGGGGGTAACTAAGTGGCTCGGGGAACAAAACATCGATATTTTGGGTACATGGCCAGGAAACTCCCCAGACCTTAATCCCATTGAGAACTTATGGTCAATCCTCAAGAGGCGGGATGACAAACAAAAACCCACAAATTCTGACAAACTCCAAGTATTGATTATGCAAGAATGGGCTGTCATCAGTCAGGATGTGGACCAGAAGTTAATTGACAGCATGCAAGAACGGATTGCAGAAGTCTTGAAAAAGAAGGGTCAACACTGCAAATATTGACTCTGCATCAACTTCATGTAATTGTCAATAAAAGCCTTTGAAACTTATGAAATTATGTTACTATTCCATAGTAACGTCTGACAAAAATATCTAAAGACACTGAAGCAGCAAACTTTGTGAAAATTAATATTTGTGTCATTCTCAAAACTTTTGGCCACGACTGTACACTAAGTTGACTGTGCCTTTATTAAACAGCTTGGAAAATTCCAGAAAATGATGTCATGGCTTGAGAAGCTTCTGATAGGCTTATTGACATCATCTGAGTCAATTGGAGGTACACCTGTGGATGTATTTCAAGGTCTACCTTCAAACTCAGTGCCTCTTTGCTTGACATCATGGGAAAATCAAAAGAAATCAGCCAAGACCTCAGAATAAAAATTGTAGACCTCCCCAAGTCTGGTTCATCATTGGGAGCATAGAAACACTGGATTTTCAGCATTTTGTCTTAAATAATATTTATTTATTATGAAATTTGGAAAAATATGAACAACATTCCACCCATGATGCCACTTGTTACCATAACAACTAACAGCTAAACTCAAAATCAGTCAGACTATAAAATTATCGGAGCAGACTGGCAAAAGGATTTCTTTGCTTTTCTGACAGTTTTTGAGTCTTAATTACCTCCTTGGTGTTTCATGATTGCGGGTAATCTGTGAAAATATGTTTTTCTCGTTGTCTTTCGTGCCTTGTTAGAGCAACCAAATACTGCACAGAAATTGACCATGGTGATGAATCAACTACTTTTAGCCACTCATCTGTTACTGTAGGAAGAATTGATGCTGGGGTCTTCCAACATTCCCGCCATGAGTTGTCATATGTCACCTGGCAACCCTCTATAATGTTGATATCATATGAATTACACATTATCAAACAATGGTTATAGCTGAGTTTGACAGGGGACAGTGCACACATGACATAGTAACGGATTTACTGGTTTACTGTATAAGTGTATATAAGCTATTTTTTAACCCTGCAGTGCGAATGCGCTTTACACTGACAAATACATTGACTAATGCATTTACCACTTTAGACATCCAAGAGTTTGCTGCATCAATAATCACAAGGTCAACCAATAGACAACAAGGGGACCTGCTTTTGTATCCTTCAAGACATAATGGCTAACTTGTTAGATTTGTCTAACAGTCACATGATTGTCTAGAGCGGATGGTTAAGTGCATCGCTGCTGCCTTCCTTAGACCTGATGTCCCAAATGGCACCTTATTCCCTACAAAGTGCACTACTTCTGACGAGAGATGATCAGTTGGTAGAGCATGGTGCTTGCAACGATAGAGTTCTGGGTTCAATTCCCATGCGGGACTAGTACGAGAAAATATGTAAATGTACCCATTAAGATACCTTGATATTTGCACTCTTCATCTCCCTGTTATTCATGATCTTCTATCTGTTTAATCATCAACTTGACTTTGCCAAATATAGGAGAAGTTATCTTATATTAATTCAGACTATTTTTGAGGGCGCCAAGATGTCTCAAAATGGACAAACAGTGCTATTGCCGCTTTTGTCAGGTTTTCAAGAGAAGGTCTTTTAAGGGAGCATCGGTTCGGCTAGCCGAGTCCGGCTAGTCGCCAGCCCAACTGAAGCATGCTGATGCCTTTAGAACATCACCTCTCTCCCCACCGAAGACCGGGCTTAAATTCCCCGCTCCAACCCTTCATTTCTTCTCCCACTTCTCTGTATCCCCTCTGTCATTTCATAACTGTATCAATAAAGTGTCAAAATACCCCCCAATTTATTTTTGAACTGCATGCAAGTCGTTTCAATGATTTGTTAATTTAATTTGACCAAAATAATGTAAGAATACATTAAACTTAATATGTTGCTCAAAAGTAAGTATCTTTCATGAGGATAACCAAGGAGATAGAAAATTAAGTGATTGAACTCAATAGAAGTCTTTAGTTTTAATCACCTATGCACTAGACCAGATTCAAAACATCATCATGGTGTTTAGTAGCTTTACAGAGAGGACACAACACCAAAAGAGAATGTATCTAATTCTGCACTAAACAGGACCTCAAAACACCAAAATAGTGATTTCAACTTTTTCTGTTAGTGCTCCCAGTTCCTGGTAAG
Organism: Salmo trutta; assembly: GCF_901001165.1. NCBI lineage: Eukaryota > Metazoa > Chordata > Actinopteri > Salmoniformes > Salmonidae > Salmo > Salmo trutta. The sequence continues at coordinate 34,741,824 of NC_042960.1, read as the reverse complement.
GTCCTGTGTTCCAATGGCACGTTGTGTTAGCTAATCCAAGTTTATCATTTTAAAAGTGTAATTGATCATTAGAAACCCTTTTGTAAATATGTTGTGCATTTGTGAGTTCAATTACAGGCTCAAAATGGCCAGAAACAAAGGACTTTCTTCTGAAACTCATCAGTCTATTCTTGTTCTGAGAAACGAAGGCTATTCCACTCTGGGATGCTGGCCTTCTAGGCAGAGTTGCAAAGAAAAAGACATATCTCAGACTGGCCAATAAAAATAAAAGATTAAGATGACACTGGACAGAGGAAGAACACAAAAGAACACCGACACTGGACAGAGGGACTCTGCCTAGAAGGCCAGCATCCCGGAGTCACCTCCTCACTGTTGACGTTGAGACTGGTGTTTTGTGGGTACTATTTCATGAAGCTGCCAGTTGAGGACTTATGAGGCATCTGTTTCTCAAACTAGACACTCTAATGTACTTGTCCTCTTGCTCAGTTGTGCACTGGGGCCTCCCACTCCTCTTTCTATTCTGGTTAGAGCCAGTTTGCGCTGGTCTTTGAAGGGAGTAGTACACAGCGTTGTAGAATAAACTTCCGCTGTAACTTACAGACGTACGAGATACCAGACCCGGTCTCAGGGAAGGCTAACTCTGTAGATCCCTTCAATCTCCACTGAGTTAGTTAAATCTGATATAATTTTTTTTTTTTTGTCTCCAAGGCTCTCTAAAATGTGATTAATTGCCTCTAGGGCAATTTAAAAGGCTGACTGAGGACCTTTTTATAGAAGAATCTGTTTGTTTTCTATAATTGTGTTTTTCTCTGAGTGTATTGATGAGTATATTGATGTGTATTATTGATGCATATAGTGTATATTGATGTGTTTTTTATATGCATTGATGTGTATCCAGAGCTCAACTGAGAAAGAGGCCTTGGTTTCAGTGTGATTCCCTGTCATCATAAAGAATAAATCAATAAAAATAAACAAGACACTATTTCTAATCAAGATGAATAACACACACAATGCACGCAAACACACACACACACACACACACACACATACACACACACCACAGGGGGAGAGAAAGACACCTGACTAGGGATCTTCACCTCATTAAAGCGCATGTCAAAATCCACTTAACGCGAGGTGATATTCAATTCAGCCCCCAGATGCGCGAGAATAGATTGATAAACACGGTAATCCTTAACACCTGCCAGACTGTTACATAATGGTGACGGTTTGTGTTATGGGGAGCTTAAGGGGGGTGAAACAAAAGGAAATTGTAGAAACCTAAGACAGATGTTGTTGCGCTTTATAAAAGTTCACATGTGGGACTCGCTGGTGGCGTGAGCAATTTTCACCTGCTTGTTTTGGTTTCTCAATTGATCTCTCTCTCTCTCTCTCTCTCTCTTTGTGTACATGTGCGTGCGCTTGTCTGTGCTTGTCTAAGGGGATGTAGAGGAAAAGCAACTCTCTTGTTTTGGAAAAGTAGAACATGTTTGTCAAATGAAAGCAGCCTATGGGTTTGACTTGACAGTGTTCACTTTTGTCTTGGGGAGACGTGCCATGTTGTGCAGGGCGTGCTGCGCAAGCGTGATCCAGTAGAGTCCCCAAAAAACAGAAACGTAAGATCCCCTCCTCCTCTCCGGTACCTCCACGTACCTCTGTCTGCCAAGCAGAGAAAGCACCGCAGGTGGTCCGCCTCCAGAGAGAAAAAAAGAGAGAGAATGAGGAGAGAGATAGAGTGATGGGGAGTGTGAGAGAGAGAGAGGCGCTCCCATAAGGCACATATGGTTCAGGCTACTTTTCTGACGACAAAAGAGTCAACGTGGAAAGCAGCGAGCGCAGACATTAAAGTCGCGGGCTCCGTTGTCACGCTACTGACAACCTCCATGTCGAGCCGCTGAAATCTAGGACGCATGGGTTGTGAGCGGCTCCCAGTTAAAAGGAGAGGGACCCACCGAGAAGTCTAGGGGCGCTCGCAAAATCCGCTTTATGAATGGCCCAAACATGGGGGAAATTCCTTTTGAAATAGTCCAGACCCGGCGGAAGGAGGGTCACTCTTCGGCCACCGTCAGTACAACCATCGCGTGCGAGGACGATTTCGACAGCAACGAGCTCGAGGCACTCTTCCAAAACTACAACGTGAAGCTGGAGCAGACAGCCACTCTCAAAGCCCTCGCGGTGCTCATCGTGGCCGCCTCGTCTCTCGCACTGATGGAGCTGCTGTCCGGTCCCCAGCTCACAGTGTCCAAGGGTTCTCACCCGGTGCACTGTGTGGTGTTCGTCTCGCTTTTCATCGTCACCAACGTCAAGTACCTGCAAATGACGCAGCTGCAGCAGATCGCCAAGCTCGTGCTGCTCTTCAGCTTCACATTCGCGATCCTCTGCTGCCCGTTCCCCCTCGCGCTTGGAGCCCCCGGCGTGGAGGCTTCTGTCACCCCGGAGCAGGGGGTGTGGCAGCTCATGCTGGTCACTCTTGTGGCGTACGTGCTGCTCCCGGTGCGGACGCTGATCGCGGTGCTGTTTGGTATGATGGTGGCCGTTACCCACTTCATTGTCACCGTGACATCATTCACGGCCAGAAAACACAAGCTCTGGAGACCGGTAAGACATGCACCTTCGGTACTCCCGGTCAGACTCTCGTTTAGAACCTCCGGTTAGTTTTTCTGTAAGTTAGAACCTGCCCTAACTAACCAACCCTCTCACCATGATTAAGTCCCCTGGTTTCATTGTTATAGCCTATAGACTTTGTTTCAGTGTGAATAGTTAAAAAGCGCATTTCACTCCAGGTTCTGTTGAATACCAGTGTCTATTTATAGTGCTGTGTTAGAGGTTTCATGATCTTTGTATCTAAACGAAAGTAGATAATTTTAAGATTGTTCTATACTTCAATTTGGTTTTCTATAAGCTTCAATATGAGGTCCTAAACCTAGCAAGAAAGTGCATCCTTGTAGCTGTGTGGGCTAATATAGTCAAAATGTTTGCCTTGGGGTAAGTTGAGCCAATGGCAAGTTGAGCAAATTGATGCTAGGCATTATCACTGTACGCACACAAGTAGCAGAATGAACATAAAGAGGCATTTCAGTGGGCTTTATTTATTAATAAAAAGTGTGCTTTATTTATTAATTTGTGTGGGCTTTATTTGAAATGGTTTATTTGAAGTGGTTTTGAATACGCATGCTGACTTTAGGATAAATGTGGCAATGTGGTTTCCACGAGCATTCACCGTGTACTAGGAAAGAAAGGATAAAAAAGAAAGGATAAAATAAATTAAGGAAGGATAAATGAAAGAAAGAAAACAAATGACCTAAAATAAAGAAAGAAATAAAGAATAACAGAAACAGATAACAGAAAAGAAAGAAAGAAAGAACAAACAAAAGCAAGTCTTCATACAAAATACAAATACAGTACTTAGTATTGGGTATTGACAGTTCTGGCTTAATGCAGATACAGGTGCTGAAGCCCCTGGGCCCAAGCCCGTAGGGGGCCCAGAGGCAAAAAAAAAGTATAAGTGTATATTTTTTTTTTACTGCAACCGCCAACCACAGATGTCTGCTCTCAATGTTAAAAATAGCTGTGGATTAAGTTTTATCACAAGTGCATACAGGGAATTGCCAAAATAACGGAAACAATAACAAATCCAATGAAATGTTATTTGTCACATGCTATGTAAATAACAGGTGTACTTACAGGCCCTTCCCAACAATGCAGAGATAAAAAAATATAAATAATAAATAAAAAAAACCACATGTAATAAATACACACTGAGTAATGATAGTTTGGCTATATACAAGGGGTACCAGTACCGAGTCAATATGCAGGGGTATGAGGTAATTGAGGTAGATATGAACATATAGGTAGGGATAAAGTGACTAGGCAATAGGATAGATAATAAACAGTATCAGCAGCGTATGTGATGAGTCAAAAGAGTTAGTGCAAAAAGGGTCAATGCAGATAGTTAAATAGTTAACCAATAGCTACCCAGACTATTTATCAGTCATGCAGCTTGGGGGTAGAAGCTGTTCAGGGTCCTGTTGGTTCCAAACTTGGTGCATCGGTACCGCTTGCCGTGCGGTAGCAGAGAGAACAGTCTATGACTTGGGTGGCTGGAGTCTAAAGTGTCTAAATAGAGTGTCTTAATAGGGTGTTGACCTCAAACACGTACAGTTGAAGTCGGAAGTTTACATATACTTTGGTTGGAGTCATTAAAACTCATTTTTCAACCAGGATCTACTTTGTGCATGACACAAGTAATTTTTCCAGCAATTGTTTACAGACAGAATATTTCACTTATAATTCACTGTATCGCAATTCCAGTTGGTCAGAAGTTTACATACACTTAGTTGACTGTGCCTTTAAACAGCTTGGAAAATTCCAGAAAATGTCATGGCTTTAGAAGCTTCTGATAGGCTAATTGACATAATTTGAGTCAATTGGAGGTGTACTTGTGGATGTATTTCAAGGCCTACCTTCAAACTCAGTGCCTCTTTGCTTGACATCATGGGAAAATCAAAAGAAATCAGCCAAGACCTCAGAAAATAAATTGTAGACCTCCACAAGTCTGGTTCATCCTTGGGAGCAATTTACAAACACCTGAAGGTACCACGTTCATCTGTACAAAAAAAGGTATGCAAGTATAAACACCATGGGACCATGCAGCCGTCATACTGCTGAGGAAGGAGACACATTCTGTCTCCTAGAGATAAACAAACTTTGGTGTGAAAAGTGCAAATCAATCCCAGAACAACAGCAAAGGACCTTGTGAAGATGCTGGAGGAAACAGGTACAAAAGTATCTATAGCCACAGTAAAACGAGTCCTATATCGACATAACCTTAAAGGCCGCTCAGCAAGGAAGAAGCCACTGCTCCAAAACCGCCATAAAAAAGCCAGACTATGGTTTGCCACTGCACATGGGGACAAAGATCACCCTTTTTGGAGACATGTCCTCTGGTCTGATGAATCAAAAATATAACTGTTTGGCCATAATGACCATCGTTATGTTTGGAGGAAAAAGGGGAGGCTTGCAAGCCGAAGAACACCATCCCAACCGTGAAGCACAGGGGTGGCAGCATCATGTTGTCAGGGTGCTTTGCTGCAGGAGGGACTGGTGCACTTCACAAAATACATGGCTTCATGAGGAAGGAACATTTTGTGCATATATTGAAGCAACATCTCAAGAAATCAGTCAGGAAGTTAAAGCTTGGTCGCAAATGAGTCTTCCAAATGGACAATGACCCCAAGCATACTTCCAAAGTTGTGGCAAAATGGCTTAAGGACAACAAAGTCAAGGTATTGGAGTGGCCAGCACAAAGCCCTGACCTCAATCCTATAGAAGATTTGTGGGCAGAACTGAAAAAGCGTGTGCGAGCAAGGAGGCCTACAAACCTGACTCAGTTACACCGGCTCTGTCAGGAGAAATGGGCAAAGATTCACCCAACTTATTGTGGGAAGCTTGTAGAAGGCTACCTGAAACGTTTGACCCAAGTTAAACAATTTAAAGGCAATGCTACCAAATACTAATTGAGTGTATGTAAACTTCTGACCCACTGGGAATGTGATGAAAGAGATAAAAGCTGAAATAAATCATTCTCTCTACTTTTATTCTGACATTCACATTCTTAAAATAAAGTGGTGATCCTAACTGACCTAAGACAGGGAATTTTTACTAGGATTAAATGTCAGGAATTGTGAAAAACTGAGTTTAAATGTATGTGTATGTAAATGTAAACTTCCTGACTTGAACTGTACAGTGCTGGTCATAAAATAAAATCTAGCTATTTCATAGAAGCAAACAATGTTCTTCCCCAATAACATAGCAAAATGGCATAATCTGTTACAGTAGCGATAGTTAGCTTGCAAACTCTATAGCTAGGTGTCACCATCTAAAAGAACACTAATTTATAAGACAGTTTTGATTTGATAAATGGTGGTCGGACCCATCTATGTGAAGCTAGCCACAAAAAGGATTAGCCACAGTAGTGGACTTTGCTGTTTGCCTTCAAAATAAAAGTTTGGCATAATTCTACTATTTGTATTCATTTGCATCACTGTCAAGGACATTATTTTATTTTGAAGGCAAACCGCAAATTCCACAATTGTGTCTAATCCTTATTGTGGCTAGCTTCACAACACATAACCAAGTCCGGTCGAGCCTCACTAGCCAGATGAAGCTAGCTGGCTGCTTATAATGTTAGCTTTGGGAAACAGGGTTAAGTAGCTGTCTAGCTATTTATTTTCATGAACTAAAGTTCCATTTCAATAGGCGAACAACAAGTGCCAACATAGCTAATACTTACTCAAGGATTTCTAAATCATTGCTAAGAATAATGAAAATGACCGCAGTTTCTACTGGTCATTGTTTTCAGGCTGGTTGTATTCGTGCTAGCTAGGTACCAAGCTAAAGCTAGCTACCCCAGAAGTTGCGGTCGAACAAATAATGCTTTATTACCAACGCGGTATTGTAAACACATTGTGGCCGGTGTTTGCTTGTTTGCAGACATATTTGTACAGCTTTGACAGTGCTACTGTATCTTTTTTGACACACAAAGACCCAAACGGTGTTCCATAGAATGTATGTCTTGAAGCTAATAGCAGTGACTCTATTGCTGTGTAATTCAGGTAGGGAAACATCTGAAAAATAACGCACTTGGTAGTGTGTACTGGTGCTCGACCAGTCGGCAAAAGCCAACATCACCCACGACAAAGAAGGGTTGATTGTCAAGGGTCATGAATTCTATTATCTTGGCTTTAATGGATTTCGCCTTTTGTGTTTTCTCGCTGAAATGTTCTTACTCTTTCAAGTGACTGCTCGACTTGTTGATTGCTTGATCCACACATCAGACATTGTGCGCTAGGTTAGGAATGCTGTGTTGAACGTGTAGCGCAAAATTTTACGTTGCGTCATTACGGCATGTACCTACGTTATATAGGTATGCATGTCAGCTTTGACATCAGTTTTGCACATCAGCGTTAAAATAGACATTGGCCGATACCGATGTTGGCATTTTTAGCTAATATCGGCCGACTCCGTTATGTTCACCGATATATCGTGCATCCCTAGTACGGATCCGTGCGACATGGGACCATGCATTGTCATGCTGAAACATGAAGTGATGGCGGAGGATGAATGGCACGACAATGGACCTCAGGATTACGTTACGGTATTTCTGTGCTTTAAAATTGCCATCGATAAAATGCAATTGTGTTCATTGTCCGTAGCTTATGCCTGCCCATCCCATAACCCCATCACCACCATGGGGCACTCTGTTCACAACATTGACATCAGCAAACCATTCACCCACACTACGCCATACAGGTGATCTGCAGTTGTGAGGCCTGTTGGATGTGCCTGCCAAATTCATTAAAACGACTTGGAGGCGGCTTATGGTAGACATTAACATTCAATTCTCTGGCAACAGCTCTGGTAGACATTCCTGCAGTCAGCATGCCAATTGCAAGCGCTCTCAACACTTGAGACATCTGTGGCATTGTGTTGTGTGACAAAACTGCACATTTTAGAGTGACCTTTTATTGTTCCCAGCACAAGCAATGTAAACAAATTTGTGCCATTTTTTAAAAAACTTTTGGGATCTTTTTTTTCAACTCATGAAACATGGGACCAACACTTTACATGTTGCTTTTTTATTTTTGTTCAGTATATTTCTATGGTTGGTTGCGGCTGTATGTTTGCCTTTTGCAAATTTCAAAATACAATCACCTTTTATAAAAGCATTTCATGCAAGTCTACGTCATAGAAATGCATGCAATGTGTTCATAAAAGGCAAAGAAATCTTTCAGTGTCACGCTTGTCGTTAGAAATGGAGGACCAAAACGCAGCAAGGACATGTATACTCATCTTCTTTATTTACGGGAAAGAAGGAAAAAACCAAACAAACACGTATACAAAAATAACAGTCTTGAAGGCAACACAGCAATCCAAGAACAATCTCCCACAAATACACAGACAAACACACCCAACTAATATAGGACTTCCAATCAAAGGCAACACCAAACAGCTGCCTTCAATTGGAAGTCCACCCCAATTAACTCAACATAGAAACACACTTACTAGACTACACATAGAAATACATAAACATAGACCATAACTCAAAACCCGGAAATAATAAATCAAACGCCCTCCTAACTAACACACCACCCTGAACCACATAAAACAAATACCCTCTGCCACGTCCTGACCAAACTACAATAACAATTAACCCTTATACTGGCCAGGACGTGACATTCAGGCCCTGCTAAAAAATCTTCCCCATGTATGGAAATAAAATCTAAAATCACCTCTGCTCAACTGTATGCCACATTGCAAATGTTATTACGGCTTTATTATAACGTTTTCTTCAACAGTACATTTTACACACACCTGTACTTAAGTTGATATTTACTACTTTAAAAGGTCCAATGCAGCCATTTTTGTCTCAATATCAAATCATTTCTGGGCACCAATTTTGTACCTTACTGAGATTGTTTTAAATTAAAATGTACAACAATAGCTTCTTTGGAAAGGGCAACATCTCAAGCAAGAATTTTGTCTCGGAGTAGTCTGATTGGGGAAGGGAAACTGCAAATTAGCTGTTGGCATAGAGCTTATGAACTATCTTTCTTATTGGTCTATTAACTAATTTACCACATGGTGATATCACCATGGAAACCCCAAACTCCATCCCACCTAAACAGGCTGAAGTATCAGGCAGTCATTTCATACAGCTCTTACACTAAAATGTCATTCTCATCATTTTCACAATTTTACAGTATTATTCCAACCTCATAGTGTGGAGATACATCTAAAACACACAAAATCCTGTTTTTGACTACACTGGCAATTTAATAATAATCATGGTTTCTATGGTAAGAATGAAACCGATCCATTCCTTGACACCTACAAACACCCTCAACCCCCTACCCACCCACCCACCCACCCACCCACTAACCTACCTACCCAACCTCTCTCTCAATTCATTTCAATTCAATTCAAGGGGATTTATTGGCATGGGAAACATATCAGAGCAGTCAGAGCAGCTCACAGATTATTGCACCTGTACATAGCTCATCTATAATTTAGCCCAAACAACTACCTCTTCCCCTACTTGATTTATTTATTTTGCTGATTTGCACCCCATTATTTCTATTTCTACTTTGCACTTTCTCCCACTGCAAATCTACCATTCCAGTGTTTTACTTGCAATATTGTATGTACTTCGCCATCATGGCCTTTTTTTGCCTTTACCTCCCTTATCTCACCTCATTTGCTCACATTGTATATAGACTTATTTTTCTACTGTATAATTGACTGTATGTTTGTTTTACTCCATGTGTAACTCTGTGTTGTTGTATGTGTCGAACTGCTTTGCTTTATCTTGGCCAGGTCGCAATTGTAAATGAGAACTTGTTCTCAACTTGCCTACCTGGTTAAATAAAGGTGAAATAAATAAAAAAATAGATGTTAACATTGCCAATACAAGTGAAGTAGATAATATACAAAAGTGAAATAAACAATAAAATAAACAGTAAACATTACACTCACAGAAGTCCAAAAGAATAAAGACATTACAAATGTTATATTATGTATATATACAGTGTTGTAATGATGTGCAAATGATTAAAGTACAAAAGGGAAAATAAATAAACATAAATATTGGTTGTATTTACAACGGTGTTTGTACTTCACTGATTGCCCTTTCCTTGTGGCAACGGGTCACAAATCTTGCTGCTGTAATGGCACACTGTGGTATTTCACCCAGTAGATATGCCTCACACAGGAAGCGGTGCAGGTCCTAGTCCAGGCACTTGTCATCTACCGTCTGGATTACTGCAACTCGCTGTTGGCTGGGCTCCCTGCCTGTGCCATTAAACCCCTACAACTCATCCAGAACGCCGCAGCCCGTCTGGTGTTCAACCTTCCCAAGTTCTCTCACGTCACCCCGCTCCTCCGCTCTCTCCACTGGCTTCCAGTTGAAACTCGCATCCGCTACAAGTCCATGGTGCTTGCCTATGGAACTGTGAGGGGAACGGCACCTCCGTACCTTCAGGCTCTGATCAGGCCCTACACCCAAACAAGGGCACTGCGTTCATCCACCTCTGGCCTGCTCGCCTCCCTACCTCTGAGGAAGCACAGTTCCCGCTCAGCCCAGTCAAAACTGTTCGCTGCTCTGGCACCCCAATGGTGGAACAAGCTCCCTCACGACGCCAGGACAGCGGAGTCAATCACCACCTTCCGGAGACACCTGAAACCCCACCTCTTTAAGGAATACCTGGGATAGGATAAAGTAATCCTTCTAACCCCCCCCAAAAAAAATATTTAAATGCACTATTGTAAAGTGGTTGTTCCACTGGATATCTTAAGGTGAATGCACCAATTTGTAAGTCGCTCTGGATAAGAGCGTCTGCTAAATTACTTAAATGTAAATGTAAATGTATATGGGAGTTTATCAAAATCGGGTTTGTTTTCAAATTCTTTGTGGATCTGTGTAATCTGAGGGAAATGTGTGTCTCTAATACGGTCATACATTTGGCAGGAGGTTAGCAAGTGCAGCTCAGTTTCCACCTCATTTTGTGGGCAGTGTGCACATAGTCTGTCTTCTCTTGAGAGCCAGGTCTGCCTACGGCGGCCTTTCTCAATAGCAAGGCTATGCTCACTGAGTCTGTACATATTCAAAGCTTTCCTTAAGTTTGGGTCAGTCACAGTGGTCAGGTATTTAGGTCCAAATAGCATTCTAGTTTGCTCAGTTTTTTTGTGAATTCTTTCCAATGTGTCAAGTAATTATCTTTTTGTTTTCTCATGATTTGGTTGGGTCTAATTGTGTTGCTGTCCTGGGGACCAGCTTGCTTAGGGGACTCTTCTCCAGGTTAATCTATCTGTAGGTGATGGCTTTGTTATGGAAGGTTTGGGAATCGCTTCCTTTTAGGTGATTGTAGAATTTAACAGCTCTTTTTTGGATTTTGATAATGAATGGGTATCGGCCTAATTCTGCTCTGCATGCATTATTTTGTGTATTACGTTGTACACGGAGGATATTTTTGTATGCAGAGTCTCAATTTGGTGTTTGTCCCATTTTGTGAATTATTGGTTGGTGAGCAGACCCCAGACCTCACAACCATAAAAGGCAATGGGTTCTATACCTGATTCAAGTACTTTTAGCCAGATCTTAATTGGTATGTTACATTTGATGTTCCTTTTGATGGCATAGAATGCCCTTCTTGCCTTTTCTCTCAGGTTGTTCACAGCTTTGTAGAAGTTATCTGCGGCTCTGATGTTTAGGCCAAGGTATGTATAGTTGTTTGTGTGCTCTAGAGCAACGGTGTCTAGATGGAATTTGAATTTGTGGTCCTGGAGACTGGACCTTTTTTGGAACACCATTATTTTGGTCTTACTGAGATTTACTGTCAGGGCCCAGGTCTGGCAGAATCTGTGCAGAATATCTAGGTGCTGCTGTAGGCCCTCCTTGGTTGGTGACAGTAGCACCAGATCATCAGTAAACATTTGACTTCAGATTCTAGTATGGTGAGGCTGGGTGCTGCAGAATGTTCTAGTGCCCTCCCCAATTCGTTGATATATATTTTGAAGAGGGTGGGGTTTAAGCTGCATCCCTGTCTCACGCCACGGCCCTGTGGGAAGAAATGTGTGTGTTTTTTCATGCCAAATTGAGTCAAAGGCTTTTTTGAAATCAACAAATTATGAGAAGACTTTGCCTTTGTTTTGGATTGTTTGTTTGTCAATTAGGGTGTGCAGGTTGAATATGTGGTCTGTCGTACGATAATTTGGTTAAAAGCCAATTTGAGATTTGCTCTGTACATTGTTTTCACTGAGGAAATGTACGAGTCTGCTGTTAATGATAATGCAGAGGATTTTCCCAAGGTTGCTGTTGACGCATATCCCACGGTAGTTAATGAGTTCAAATTTGTCTCCACTTTTGTGGATTGGGGTGATCAGTCCTTGGTTCCAAATAATGGGGAAGATACCAGAGCTAAGGATGATGTTAAAGAGTTTTAGTATAGCCAATGGGAATTTGTTGTCTGTATATTTCATAATTTCATTGAGGATACCATCAACACCACAGGCCTTTTTTGGTTGGAGGATTTTTATTTTGTCCTGTAGTTCATTCAAGGTAATTGGAGAATCTAGTGGGTTCTGGTAGTCTTTAATAGTTGATTCTAAGATGTGTATTTGATCATGTATATGTTTTTGCTGTTTGTTCTTTGTTATAGAGCCAAACAGATTGGAGAAGTGGTTTACCCATACATCTCCATTTTGGATAGATAATTCTTCGTATTGTTGTTTGTTGAGTGTTTTCCAATTTTCCCAGAAGTGGTTAGAGTCTATGGATTCTTCAATTACATTGAGCTGATTTCTGATGTGCTGTTCCTTCTTTTTCCATAGTGTATTTCTGTATTGTTTTAGTGATTCACCATAGTGAATGCATAGACTCAGGTTTTCTGGGTCTCTATGCTTTTGGTTGGACAGGTTTGTCAATTTCTTTCTTAGGTTTTTGCATTCTTCATCAAACCATTTGTCATTGTTGTTCATTTTCTTCTGATTTCTGTTAGAATTGTTTATATTTTTTGATAGGGAAGCTGAGGCAAATACATTGTTAAGATTTTCTACTGCCAAGTGACTTCACTGTTACAGTGGAATGTTTTGTCCAGGAAGTTGTCTAAAATCAAATCAAATGTATTTTTAAAGCCCTTCTTTGATATCTCAAAGTTCTGTACAGAAACCCAGTCTAAAACCCCAAACAGCAAGCAATGCAGGTGTAGAAACAGGGATTGAATTTGTTGTTGCCTAATTGTTTTTTGGTAGGTTTCCACACTACATTCCTTCCATCTATAGCATTTCTTAATATTACTCAGTTCCTTTGGCTTTGATGCCTCATGATTGAGTATTGCACTGTTCAAGTAGACTGTGATTTTGCTGTGATCTGATATGGGTGTCAGTGGGCTGACTGTGAACGCTCTGAGAGACTCTGGGTTGAGGTCAGTGATAAAGTAGTCTACAGTACTACTGCCAAGAGATGAGCAATAGGTGTACCTACCATAGGAGTCCCACTGGAAGCCTACCATTGACTATGTACATACCCATCGTGTGATAGAGCTGCAGGAATTGTGACCTGTTTTTGTTATCATAGTTGTGCCTAGGGGGGCATATGGGGGAGGGAATGCTGTCACCTCCAGGCAGGTGTTTGTCCCTCTGTGTGCTGGAATTTAGGTTGCCACAGACTAGTACATGTCTCTCTCTCTCTCTCTCTCTCTCTCTCTCTCTCTCTCTCTCTCTCTCTCTCTCTCTCTCTCTCTCTCTCTCTCTCTCTCTCTCTCTCTCTCTCTCTCTCTCTCTCTCTCTCTCTCTCTCTCTCTCTCTCTCTCTCTCTCTCTCTCTCTCTCTCTCTCTCTCTCTCTCTCTCTCTCTCTCTCTCTCTCTCTCTCACCATACACACACATAGCCTTCCCTGTAGCTCAGTTGGTAGAGCATGGTGTTTGCAACACCAGGGTTGTGGGTTCGTTTCCCACGGGGGGCCAGCACAGAAAAAAAATAATAATTATGAAATGTATGCATTCACTACTGTAAGTCGCTCTGGATAAGAGCGTCTGCTAAATGACTAAAATGTAAATGTACATACCACTCACTGTGTACATGTCTGTTTGTGCTCTGTGTGATTTGCAGATGGTGGCCAACACGGTGCTGTTCACCATTGTCAACCTGTCTGGAGTGTTTGTCAGGGTGCTGACTGAGCGTGCTCAGAGGAAGGTCTTCCTACAGGCTAGGAGCTGCATAGAGGATAGGCTACGACTGGAGGACGAGAATGAGAAACAGGTGAGAGAGACACACACAAGCATGCACGTACTCACACACACACACAAAGGTACATATAAACATATAACATCTCAGACATATATACAAACATACTGTAGGGTACATGTATGTACACATTTTTAAGCAGATGTATTTTCTTGCAACACACCTTGTGCAAAGACCTTGATATGTTTCAGCGTGAGTTTCTAAAGGTTACAATGTAGCTTTTGTAACAACATAACTATGACATTAGCTATATTGTATTTACGTCGCCACCATGACCTTTTTTGCCTTTACCTCCCTTATCTCACCTCATTTGCTCACTTTGTAGATAAACTTATTTTTCTACTATATTATTGACTGTATGTTTGTTTTACTCCATGTGTAACTCTGTATTGTTGTATGTGTCAAACTGCTTTGCTTTATCTTGGCCAGGTCGCAATTGTAAATGAGAACTTGTTCTCAACTTGCCTACCTGGTTAAATAAATAAATAAATAATCAATAAATAAATCAATAAATAAATCAATAAATAAATCAATAAATAAGGAAATAAAAATTACCATAGCGCACACGCCACACCACACACGCTACCCTCTCCACACACACCTTTAACACACAGCAACAGAACATTACACACACCCTTCCCCTCCCCCTCAGCCCACCTACACCAGGCGCTTATAAGAAAAAATCATTATCTTAATGCCCACATTATACACACACACACACACACACACACACACACACACACACACACACACACACACACACACACACACACACACACACACCTGTGCTTTGTAGATTAGTTTATGTTGTTTTCCTGTCCTGCAGTTGCAGGCTGAGCTCTGACAGGTCATTATTACACAGGCAGATTGCTTTCATGGCCTCCCCGCGCTACCCGCTAAAGGTCACCAGTTTATCTGTGTACTTAATGTATACAGCACCCTGATTGGCATCTGGAAACAGCACATTGCCAAGATGTGAAAGGCCACCTAACCAGTCTGCCATTTGGCTCATAATAACTTAACCAGTCCATCCCAGTGCTTTAATATAATCAGGTTTTTAAAATAGTGTCTGCAATTTAATAGTTGGTTTTGTTAGGTTCTAAGTAAACAGAGTAAAACTCACAGATGACTAGTAAAGCTCAAACCAAGTTTATTCCCCCACTGGCTCACACAGCTGCATAAGACCAATACATATTTATACAAGTACTGGTATTTAAACCTTCCTCCTATGCTGAGTCTCTCCCTTACACATCTGGACAGCCAATACATCTCTGTTGCTAGACAGGACTTTAGTGATGCCTGTTCTTTCTCACTTCATCTGACCTGACCTTGGCCCAAATTTCTCACTCCTCCCCAACTCACCACTGTCCTACCTTATCTGTTGACTGAAACCAGACTATGGCCCTTCTCCTTTCCATAGGATACCTGATGTTTAACAATAACATGTTCTGACAGAATGTAAACGTTCTGCATTCCCAGCTCTCCCTCAGTAACATGAATAAGGATATTTAATATTTCAAGTTTAAAGTCAGAACCCATCACTTTTATCCACAGCAGCTCAGAGACAATGATGACTGTTATTTATTTAATCCACTAACTATGTTTAATTGTTACCCGATTAAATTAATCATGTAACGATTAACTCATTAGGATTTGGGACACCATGGAAGAAGTTGTTTAACTTGTTATGGATAGGGGGCAGTATTTTCACGGCCGGATAAAAAAACGTACCCGATTTAATCTGATTATTACTCCTGCCCAGAAACTAGAATATGCATATAATTATTGGCTTTGGATATCAAACACTCCAAAGTTTCTAAAACTGTTTGAATGGTGTCTGTGAGTATAACAGAACTCATTTGGCAGGCCAAAACCTGAGAAGATTCCAAACAGGAAGCGCCTTCTCTGACCATTTCTTGGCCTTCTTTGTCATCTCTATCCAAAACAGGGGATCTCTGCTGTAACGTGACATTTTCTAACGCTCCCATAGGCTCTCAGAAGGCGCCAGAACGTTGAATGATGACTTTGCAGGCCATGGCTGAAAAACAGTAGCGCATTTGGTAAGTGGTCGATCTGAGAACAATGAGACTGGTGCGCGCGTGCACGAGACGACTCCATTTTTACATTTTCAGTCTTTGAACGGAAACAACGACTCCCGGTTGGAATATTATCGCTTTTTTACGAGATAAATCGCATAAAAATTGATTTTAAACAGCGTTTGACATGCTTCGAAGTACGGTAATGGAATATTTTGCATTTTTTTGTCACGAAACGCGCAGGGCGCGTCACCCTTCGTTTCCCTTCGGATAGTGTCTTGAACGCACAACAAAACGCCGCTATTTGGATAGAACTATGGATTATTTGGAACCAAACCAACATTTGTTATTGAAGTAGAAGTCCTGGGAGTGCATTCTGACAAAGAACAGCAAAAGTAATCCAATTTTTGTTATAGTAAATCTGAGTTTGGTGAGTACCAAACTTGGTGGGTGTCAAAATAGCTAGCCCGTGATGGCGAGCTATCTACTCAGAATATTGCAAAATGTGCTTTCACCGAAAAGCTATTTTAAAGTCGGACACCGCGATTGCATAAAGGAGTTCTGTATCTATAATTCTTAAAATAATTGTTATGCTTTTTGTGAACGTTTATCGTGAGTAATTTAGTAAATTGTTAGTAAATTTGCCGGAAGTTTGCGGGGGGTATGCTAGTTCTGAAAGTCACATGCTAATGTAAAAAGCTGGTTTTTGATATAAATATGAACTTGATTGAACAAAACATGCATGTATTGTATAACATAATGTTCTAGGAGTGTCATCTGATGAAGATCATCAAAGGTTAGTGCTGCATTTAGCTGTGGTTTTGTTTTTTATGACATTATATGCTAGCTTGAAAAATGGTTGTCTGATTATTTCTGGCTGGGTACTCTGCTGACATAATCTAATGTTTTGCTTTCGCTGTAAAGCCTTTTTGAAATTGGACAGTGTGGTTAGATAAAGGAGAGTCTTGTCTTTAAAATGGTGTAAAATAGTCATATGTTTGAAAAATTGAAGTTTTCGGATTTTCGAGGAGTTTGTATTTCGCGCCACGCCCATCATTGGATATTGGAGCAGGTGTTCCGCTAGCGGAATGTCTAGATGTAAGAGGTTAAAGAGTTACCATCTCTAGAATTAAACTCTACAAGGTATATATCTATTACATCGATGCACAGTCATCTTATTAATCATTACCTCTTATCATATCCTCATTCTGACCAGTCGTAACCTAATTGGATCTGTAAAAACCCCAGCCTTGCTCACTATTCAGTACTACACAAATTGGTTTAATTATTTATTTACTAGCTAACTAAATAATAACACAGAATACACACACACACACACACACACACACACACACACTTACTACATGAGACAAAGGTCCCTCGTGGACTGACAAAATATGGCGGTTTATACACAACAAATGAAGAGGGGTGGGGAAAAGAGAGAGAGAGAGAGATAAAAGGACACTTATTGTGGACACATTCTATAACTATTCTCCCATTAATCAGAGTAACATCATGAATGTATTTCCGTGTGAAATGCCTTCGTTCGTCTTTTATCTCTGTCGGAACCAAGCCTGCTTGGAAAGGGTTTGGTTGGGCCTTTCTGCAGCCCACTTGTACATGCTCTGATTGTCCACCAGAGGTCACCATGTCCTTCTTCTTAGTTGTCTGGTCTCCCTGGGGTGTTTCCTCAGAACAGCTACTTAGCTGTACCAGTGATTGTCTGAGAGGGGAGTTCTCGTAGCCCCCCCCCCCCCCCCATGCTGGTATTCAAAGTTCCAAACCACTTTACATGCGCAGCTGCAGACTGGCGATCTCCTGGTCTGGTAGGTGAGGTTGTGTCGAGGTTCAAAGTTTCAACCATTTCAAACGTGTAGCTCTCAGCCTCACGTTTCCTGGTCTGATGTTAATTTCTCTTCCAAGCCTTTATGCACTCAGCATAAAAGGGGTGTTCCATCATCTTGACACAATATCTGAGCTCCCTTGGGGCGTGGCTACTTACTGGTGCAAAGTATCATAAAAACTATGATCTCGTTAGAAAACTAAAATCACATTCCTATCTTTAACAAAAATACTTTCAGAATTGTTCATGTCTCACAACATATATGATGAAAACCTGACATATACAGTGTGTATACTTTTCAAGTTACAGAATTTTCGTTATACCATTTTTATTTAAAAACATTATGACATCACAAAATAGACATTCGTTTTCCATAGACCATCTCTCATCATTCCCCATGTTCTGATGTTAGGAATATTCTTCCGGTGTTCACTTTTTGGACTTTACAGTTTTGGGTTGGCAAAGGTATTTGGAGACAAAGGGACATTCCTTTAGTTGATACTAAAGGGTAAAAGAGAGAGTATTCCTCTCTTGTAATTTACGACCTGGTGTGATTGGTCGACCATCCAGCAGCCCTCCCCCTCTCCTCTCTGTGGGAGAGAGAGAGAGAGGCCTGGTTACTGTCACAATCCCACCGTCTGATCTGACCGATTCTGATCCTCACAGGACAGTCATGACACTAAATTATTCCAGAGGGAGAATATAACCCATAAACGTCTAAGCCTTTTTTTGGGGGGAGGGGGGCTTTACTACTATAGCCCATAGAAACACATTGAATAACACATTCATAAATGGAAACAAAGACAATCAAAAAATGTATCATAAGAAGAAGGTTTTGAAGTGTCTGTCGTTTTCGTGAGAAAAAGGATTTTTGGAATGTCTCCTGGTCTAACAAACAGCGCTGTAGCGCTGCCACTTTCCACCGCAGTTGCGGAAGGCCGAAATAGGCAGATGTGGTGGATTGAGACTAAGCCCATGCAAAAAAAACCGGATATCTCTAGCTCACTATTTACTATTTATATGTTCTGTGTTACTCTTTCATGATTGCCTAGTCACTTTTACCCCTAACCACATGTACTCGTATTACCTCAATTACCTCAACTACACTCTTAGAAACAAAGGGTAGGGGGTTAGGGTTAGAACCATACAGGGTTCTTCAGTTTATCCCCATAAGGGAACCCTTTTTGGTGCTAGAACCCTCTATGTAGGGTTTTTCAAAGAACCCCTGTATGTAGTTCTACCTAGAACCCTCTATGACAGGTTCTACCAAGAACCATTCTTTCATCCAATGATTCTTCCTAGAACCCTCTGTGAATGGTTCCACCAGCCTTATTAGCCTTTAAAATTAAATTATTTATGACAACATAATATATAATTATACCCTAACACAGTGGTGTTAGGATTCTCCTGGTTTATAGGCCACACCAGGCCTGCAAATCACAATGTTGGCTTGCAAAGTGATGTGTAATTCCTATTGGAATCCAGCCAGAGTTAGGATATCTAAAACGTAGAATTGTTAATCACCTGCAACTTCAATTCAGGATAACTACTAGAATAGAGAAGATTTATATACCAAGGACCAAGTCAATGTGTGGGGGTACGAGGTACACTCTTAGAATAAAGGGTTACACAAGGGTTCTTTGTAAGGCAAAGGGTTCTACCTAGAACGTTTAACATCCTAAATATGTTTTGGAAGCAAGGGTTCTTTGATGATTCTTTGGAAGGCAAGAAAGATTCTTTGGAAGGCAAGAAGGGTTCTACATAGAACCATCTCAGCATGCTCTATTGCAGGGAGATTTTCAGAATTGTTTGTTTTACTGTAATATGTGTTTTTGCATGTACATTGCTTGGTTGATTCATTTTATGCTACACAAAGATAAATAACATACAACATTTCTACACCAATTCAATCTGTTAGTAATTGGATTTATTGCACCCATTACTGAGATGGTTGTTCCAGTTAAGATGATTGAGGTAGTCTCTGTACATAGCCTTTTTATAGTTTTTATTATGTTACAATTTCCAAATTTTTATTTAGCAAATATTTCTCTTACTTTTTTACTGTTGGGAATGGGCTTGTAAGTAAGCATTTCACTGTAAACTCTACACCTGTTGTATTAGGCGCATGTGACCAATACAATTTGATTAGATTTTTTAAACAGACACATTTTGATGGGGATTTTTTATTATGTTAGCCTGGTGGGTCCAATTTGTTTGTGCTTTAGCTACTTTAACAACAGCAACTACAATAACAACAACAACAACAACAACAAAGCAATTCTACTCTGAGAAGCTTTGTGAATATGGGCTCTGTCTACTGAGAGGACTGAATGCAGAGTATAAAGAGGAATATTGTACAGCTGAGAGAGAGAAGTAGGTCTTTGTTGCTTCTTGCCCTTAATAAGACCAGTGGTGTTGA
Source organism: Salmo trutta (assembly GCF_901001165.1). Lineage (NCBI taxonomy): Eukaryota > Metazoa > Chordata > Actinopteri > Salmoniformes > Salmonidae > Salmo > Salmo trutta. The sequence goes on along the minus strand of NC_042960.1, from coordinate 34,721,729 downwards.
GCTCATGGGGGTTGTTAACCTTATCTGGACAGGACCCTTCATCTCAATTTCCGCATAAAATGACATACCCAAATCTAACTGCCTGTAGCACCAGGACCTGAAGCAAGGATAGGCATATTCTTGATACTATTTGAACAGAAACACTTTGAAGTTTGTGGAGATGTGAAATTAATTTAGGAGAATACAAACACAATAGATCTTGTAAAAGATCAAACAAACCAAAAAACATGCGTTTTCTATTTTTATTGTTGTTGCGTCATCTTTGAAATGCAAAAGAAAGGCCATACATTGATATAGGAAGCTGGGGAGAATGTAGATGTTGTCCACAACAGGGCAACATGTGTGTGCGAAGTTTCAGACTGATACATTCAGGAATTAGAGAGCTACATAATATTTAGTGTGAAGTCTCCAAGGTGTCCCTCACGAGTTTGCCCAAATGTAACCCAAATGGCTGAATTGGCCAATTGATACATTTACAAGTACATAAATTGCATTCGGAAAATATTCAGACCCCTTGACTCTTACCACATTTTGTTACGTTACAACCTTATTCTAAAATGTACATCAATCTACACATAATACCCCATAATGACAAAGCAAAAACAGGTTTTTAGAAATTTTAGCAAATGTATAAAACCCCCCCAGAAATATCACATTTATATAATTATTCAGACCCTTTATCAGTACTTTGTTGAAGCACCTTTGGCAGTGATTACAACCTCAAGTCTTCTTGGGTATGACGCTACAAGCTTGGCACACCTGTATTTGGGGAGTATCTCCCATTCTTCTCTGCAGATCCTCTCAAGCTCTTTCAGGTTTGATGGGGAGCGTCGCTCCACAGCTATTCTCAGGTCTCTCCAGAGATGTTCGATCGGGTTACAGTCCGGGCTCTGGCTGGGACATTCAGAGACTTGTCCTGAAGCCACTCCTGCATTGTCTTGGCTGTGTGCTTAGGGTCGTTTTCCTGTTGGAAGGTGAACCTTTGCCCCAGTCTGAGGTCCTGAGCCCTCTGGAGCAGGTTTTCATCAAGGATCTCTCTGTACTTTGCTCCAATAAATCAATCAATCAAATGTATTTATAAAACCCTTTTTACATCAGCTGATGTAAAAAGTTTTTTTTTGAAGTGCTGCACAGAAACCCAGCCTAAAACCCCAAACAACAAGCAATGCAGATGTAGAAGCACGGTGGCTAGGAAAAACTCCCTAGAAAGGCCAGAACCTAGGAAGAAACCTAGAGGAACCAGGCTCTGAGGGGTGGCCAGTTCTCTTCTGGCTGTGCCGGGTGGAGATTATAACAGAACATGGCCAAGATGTTCAAACATTCATAGATGACCAGCAGGGTCAGCAGGGTCAGATAATAATAATCACAGTGGTTGTAGAGGGTGCAACAGGAGTAAATGTCAGTTGGCTTTTCATAGCCAATCATTCAGAGTTAGAGACAGCAGGTGCGGTAGAGAGAGAGAGAGTTCCAAACTAGAGGTCGACCGATTAATTGTAATGGCCGATTATTTAGGGCCGATTTCAAGTTTTCATAACAATCGGCAATCGGTATTTTTGGCCACCGATTTGGCGATTTTCTTTTTTTTTTATATAAATATTTTTTAACTAGGCAAGTCAGTTAAGAACACATTCTTATTTTCAATGACGGCCTAGGAACGGTGGGTTAACTGCCTTGTTCAGGGGCAGAACGACAGATTCCTACCTTGTCAGCTTGGGGATGCAACCTTACGGTTAACTAGTCCAACGCTCTAACCACCTGCTTTACATTGCACTCCATGAGGAGCCTGCCTGTTACGCGAATGCAGTAAGAAGCCAAGGTAAGTTGCTAGCTAGCATTAAACTTATCTTATAAAAACAATCAATCAATCAATCAATCATAATCACTAGTTAACTACACATGGTTGATGATATTACTAGTTTATCTAGCCTGTCCTGTGTTGCATATAATTGATGCGGTGCGCATTCACGAAAAAGGTCTGTCGTTGCTCCAACTTGTACCTAACCATAAACATCAATGTCTTTCTTAAAATCAATACACAAGTATATATTTTTAAACCTGCATCTTTAGTTAATATTGCCTGCTAACATGAATTTATTTTAACTAGGGAAAACGTGTCACCTCTGCAACAGAGTCAGGGTATATGCAGCAGTTTGGGCCGCCTGGCTCGTTGTGAACTGTGAAGACTATTTCTTCCTAACAAAGACAGCCGACTTCGCCAAACGGGGGATGATTTAACAAAAGCGCATTTGCGAAAAAGCACAATCGTTGCACGACTGTACCTAACCATAAACATCAATGCCTTTCTTAAAATCAATACACAGAAGTATATATTTTTAAACCTGCATATTTAGCTAAAAGAAATCCAGGTTAGCAGGCAATATTAACCAGGTGAAATTGTCACTTCTCTTCCGTTCATTGCACGCAGAGTCAGGGTATATGCAACAGTTTGGGCCGGCTGGCTCGTTGCGAACTAATTTGCCAGAATTTTACGTAATTATGACATAACATTGAAGGTTGTGCAATGTAACAGGAACATTTAGACTTATGGATGCCACCCGTTAGGTAAAATACGGAACGGTTCCGTATTTCACTGAAAGAATAAACGTGATAGTTTCCGGATTCGACCATATTAATGACCTAAGGCTCGTTTCTGTGTGTTATTATGTTATAATTAAGTCTATGATTTGATAGAGCAGTCTGACTGAGCGATGGTAGGCACCAGCAGGCTCGTAAGCATTCATTCAAAATAGCACTTTTGTGCGTTTTGCCAGAAGCCCTTCGCAATGCATTGCGCTGTTTATGACTTCAAGCCTATCAACTCCCAAGATTAGGCTGGTGTAACCGATATGAAGTGGCTAGCTAGTTAGCCGGGTGCACGCTAATAGCGTTTCAAACGTCACTCGCTCTGAGACTTGGTGTAGCTGTTTCCCTTGCTCTACATGGGTAACGCTGCTTCGAGGGTGGCTGTTGTCGATGTGTTCCTGGTTCGAGCCCAGGTAGGAGCGAGGAGAGGGACGGAAGCTATACTGTTACACTGGCAATACTAACGTGCCTATAAGAACATCCAATAGTCAAAGGTATATGAAATACAAATCGTATAGAGAGAAATAGTTCTATAATTCCTATAATAACTACAACCTAAAACATCTTACCTGGGAATATTGAAGACTCATGTTAAAAGGAACCACCAGCTTTCATATGTTCTCATGTTCTGAGCAAGGAACTTAAACGTTAGCTTTCTTACATGGCACATAATGCACTTTTACTTTCTTCTCCAACACTTTGTTTTTGCATTATTTAAACCAAATTGAACATGTTTCATTATTTATTTGAGGCTAAATTGATTTTATTGATGTATTATATTAAGTTAAAATAAGTGTTCATTCAGTATTGTTGTAATTGTCATTATTACAAATAAATAAATACAAAAATCGTCCGGTTAATCGGTATCGTTTGTTTTTTGGTCCTCCAATAATCCGTATCGGTATCGGCATTAAAAAATCATAATCGGTCGACCTCTATTCCAAACAGCAGGTCCGGGACAAGATAGCACGTCCAATGAACAGGTCAGAGTTCCATAGCCGCAGACAGAACAGTTGAAACCGGAGCAGCAGCATGACCAGGTGGACTGGGGACAGCAAGGAGTCATCGGTCAGGTAGTCCTGAGGCATGGTCCTAGGGCTCAGGTCCTCCGACAGACGAGAGAAAGAGAGAGAAAGAGAGAAAAAGAGAGAGAGAATTAGAGGGAGCATACTTAAATTCACACAGGACACCAGATAAGAGAAATACTCCAGATTTAACAGATTGACACTAGCCCCAACACATAAACTATTGCAGCATAAATACTGGAGGCTGAGACAGAAGGGGTCGGGAGACACTGTGGCCCTGTCCGACGATATCCCCGGACAGGGCCAAACAGGCAGGATATAACCCCACCCACTTTGCCAAGGCACAGCCCCCACACCACTAGAGGGATATCTTCAACCACCAACCTACTTCCCTGAGACAAGGCCAAGTATAGCCCATGAAGACCTCCCCCGTGGGGGGTGCCAACCCGGACAAGAAGATCAAGTCAGTGATTCAACCCACTCAAGTGACGCACCCCTCCTAGGGACGGCATGGAAGAGCAGCAGTAAGCCAGTGACTCAGCCCCTGTAATAGGGTTAGAGGCAGCGAATCCCAGTGGAGAGATGGGAACCGGCCAGGCAGAGACAGCAAGGGTGGTTCGTCACTCCAGTGCCTTTCCGTTCACCTTCACACCCCTGGGCCAAACTACACTCAATCACCTGACCTACTGAAGAGATGAGTCTTCAATAAAGACTTAAAGGTTGAGACCGAGTCTGCATCTCTCACATTGATATGCAGACCATTCCATAAAAATGGAGCTCTATAGGAGAAAGCCCTGCCTCCAGCTGTTTGCTTAGAAATTCTAGGGACAGTAAGGAGGCCGGCGTCTTGTGACCGTAGCTTACATGTAGGTATGTACGGCAGGACCAAATCGGAAAGATAGGTAAGAGCAAGCCCATGTAATGCTTTGTAGGTTAGCAGTAAAACCTTGAAATCAGCCCTAGCCTTAACAGGAAGCCAGTATAGAGAGGCTAGCACATGGAGTAATATGATCACATTTTTGGGGTTCTAATCAAGATTCTAGCAGCCGTGTTTAGCACTAACTGAAGTTTATTTAGTACTTTATCCGGGTAGCCGGAAAGTAGAGCATTGCAGTAGTCCAGTCTTTAACTGACAAAAGCATGGATACATTTTTCTGCATCATTTTTGGACAGAAAATTAAAGATTTTTGCAATGTTACGAAAATGGAAAAAAGCTGTCCCTGAAATATTCTTGATATGTTCGTAAAAAGAGAGATCGGGGTCCAGAGTAACGCAGAGGTATTTTATTTGAGATGACTGTACAACCATCAAGAGTAATTGTCAGATCCAACTGACTTCGACAAACCATTTCTGTATGGACCTCAGTTTCTGCACGGGGGCATTGCAGTTTTCAGAGTCCCGTTGGTAACAAATCCGCGATCGGAGGTCATCAATCTTATAATCAAGTGACTGTACCAGTAGAATGGAGGGAAGAGGTGGTCAGTTCTCCCTTTGCCTTAATCTCGCCAGGATCCCCCCTCACTTGCCTCTGTAACGTCAGCGTTTCCCCTTGGGTAGCCTGAAAATTGGGTCAGAATTACAGAAAGAGCCGAGGGCAGATGAATTAAAGTAAAAATTGAAGCCGGAATTTAGTTAAGTAACTGCCGATCTGATGTTCAAAAGTTGTTGTCGGTTGTAAGAAATTATAGCGGATACATTTTGTGAAAATCATGTTATGTGTAACGATGTGCGCTGAGAGTCGGGAAGCAAGTTCAGGGAGTGAGTGTTTTAACTTCTATGGCCTAGACCTGCGGGACACAGCCAGTGAAATATCAGGGCGGCAAATTCAAAAACAACAAAATGTCATAATTCAACTTTCTCAAACATACCACTATCTTACACCATTTTAAAGATACACTTCTCCTTGATGTAACCACATTGTCTGATTTCAAAAAGGCTTTACAGCGAAAGCAAAACATTAGATTATGTTAGGAAAGTACATAGACAAAAATAATCACACAGCCATTTTCCAAGCAAGGCCATGTGTCAATAAAACCCAAAACACAGCTAAAAGAAGCATTAACCTTTGACGATCTTCATCAGATGACACTCCTAGGACATTATGTTACACAATACATGTATGTTTTGTTCGATAAAGTTCATATTTATATCCAAAAACATCATTTTACATTGGCGCATGATGTTCAGAAAATGTATTCCCACCAAAACGTCCAGTGAATGTGCACATCAATTTACAAAAATACTCATCATAAACGTTGACAAAGTATATAACAATTATTTAAAGAATTATAGGTAGACTACCCCTGGATGCAACTGCTGTGTCAGATTTTAAAATAGCTTTACGGAGAAAGCACATTTTTCAATATTCTGAGTACATAGCTCAGCCATGACGGTGAGCTATTCAGACACCCGCCAAGTTCAGGGCAACCTAAACTCAGAATTAGTATTAGAAATATTCTCTTACCTTTGCTGATCTTCGTCAGAATGCACTCCCAGGACTGCTACTTCCACAATAAATGTTGTTTTTGTTCGAAATAATCCATATTTATGTACAAATACCTCCGTTTTGTTCATGCGTTCAGATCACTTATCCAAAGGCATAACGCGCGAGTGTGGAACGAGAGACGAAAAGTCAAAATGTTCCATTACCGTACTTAGAAGCATGTCAAACGCTGTTTAAAATCAATCTTTATGGTATTTGTAACATAAAATTGCGATAATATTCCCCACCGGACAATAGCATATTCATTCAAGAAGAAGAAGGAACGGTGTGCTTGTGTGACTGCGCATGTCCAATCCCATTGTTGCCAGGCAGACCACTCAGTAACTGAGCTCCTATTATCTACCCAGTGACAGGAAAATGCTCAAACCACTTTCTGAAGGCTTTAGACAGCCAATGGAAGCCTTAGGAAGTGCAACGTCACCCCACAGACACTGTAGCTTCGATAGAGAATCAAAAGACGAACTACAATTCTCAGACTTTCCACTTCCTGCATGGATTATTCTCAGGTTTTTGCCTGCCATATGAGTTCTGTTATACTCACAGACACCGTTCAAACAGTTTTAGAAACTTCAGAGTGTTTTCTATCCACATCTACTAATAATATGCATATTCTAGTTTCTGGGCCAGAGTAGTAACCTGTTTGGGTACGTTTTTCATCCGGCCGTGAAAATACTGCCCCCTAGCCCAGACAGGTTAATAAATGAACACAACATAATACAAAACAAGAAACACTAACAGCACACAGACAAGAATCAGAAACAATGACGCCTGGGGATGGAACCAAAGGGAGTGACACATATAGGGCAGGTAATCAAGGAGCTGATGGAGTCCAGGTGAGTGTCATAATGCGTGTAACGATGGTGACAGGTGTGCACCATAATGAGCAGCCTGCTGACGTAGAAGCCGGAGAGGGAGCACACGTGACAGCACACGTGACACTCCCCGACGCGCAGCTCCAACCGCAGGACGCCGACCAAGATGATGATCCCGGGGATCAGGAGCGGACCGGTCACCTCTGCTAAGGCGTGGAAACCTGTCGATCCAGCTGAGGTGCGAGAGCATGGCGATCTAGAGCGCCGGAGAGAGAGCATACGTGACATTATGGGTGTGCTTGTCATCGGCAAGGCCTAGGGATAGAGCTATGCACAGGCAAAATCCTAGAAAACCTGGTTCAGTCTGTTTTCCAACAGGCACTGGGAGACAGGACAATAATCTAAAATACAAGGCCAAATATACACTGGAGTTTCTTACGAAGACAACATTGAATGTTCCTGAGTGGCCTAGTTACAGTTTTGACATTAAGCTGCTTCAAAATCTATAGTTAAACTTGAATATGGTTGTCTAGCAATGATCAACAACCAATTTACCAGAGCTTGAAGAATTTTTTAAAGAATAATGTACAGATACTGTACAATACAGGTGTGGAAAGATCTTAGAGACTTAACCAGAAAGACTCACAGCTGTAATCACTGTCAAAGGTGATTCTAACATGTATTAACTAGGTGTGAATGTATGTGCAACATCTTCTAATAACGTGTTTTCAAGTTGTCTATGGGGTATTGTGTGTAGATGGGTGAGAATCTTTTATTTAATCAATTTTGAATTCATGCTGTAACACTATAAGTCAAGGAGAATTAATACTTTCTGAAGGTTCCATAGCTTTGGGGGAAATTTACGAAACAAAGATTTGTATGGCGACTGTATATACAGGTAACTGCCAAAAAATAGCAAACACCAGCATAAAGTGTCTTAATTGATCGTTGGGCCACCACGAGCTGGCAGATCAGAGTCAATGGGCCTTGGCATAGATTCTACAACTGTCTGGAACTCTATTGAAGGGATGCAACACCATTCTTCCACGTGAAATTCCATCCTTTGGTGTTTTGTTGATGGTGGTGGAAAATGCTGTCTCAGGCACCGCTCCAGACTCTCCCATAAGTGTTCAATTGGGTTGAGATCTGGTGACTGAGACACACACACACACACACACACACACACACACACACACACACACACACACACACTCTCAAACCCCCTATGCTCCTTTGAGACCCCTCTTTCAAAGTCACTGAGATCTTTTGTTCTAGCCTTGGTATGCAACATAATGGGAACTGGGCATTTTTATACAACTCTAAGCAAGGATGTTAATTGCTTAATTAACTTAGGAACCACAATTGTGGGGAAGCACATGCTTTCAATATACTTTGTATCCCTCATTTACTCAAGTGTTTCCTTTATTTTGGCACTTACCTGTACAGTATGTATATTGTACTGTAATAACCCACTGGGCTCTGTTTGAATGTAGTGCACTATATAGGGAATATAATGCCATTTGGGATGCATGCTCTTTATAATGAGTGGGTTAGGACTTTTTACTTTTCCATATATGACCTCTAACCCAGCCCACTCTCTCTATCGGCTACTCCTGCTTTAGGAGCGCCTCCTGATGAGCCTGTTGCCCAGGAATGTTGCCATGGAGATGAAGGAAGACTTCCTGAAGCCGCCCGAGAGAATCTTTCACAAGATCTACATCCAGCGTCATGACAACGTCAGGTACGTACGTAAGTGAAGCTATGACAACAACAGGCTGTCTGACTGGCGAGCGGCAGGGAGTTTGATGGTCGTCTTGTTCTTCACCCAGTGTCATCTTGTCTTTGTTAAATGACATGAAGTTCAAAAATAGACTGAGACTGGTTTGGCTCAGTGAGAGGTAAGGACTTTTAGATCAGGGGGTACTTCTTTGGACACTGTGTTAACAAACCTCCAAACAAGCTTCAATGCCATAAAACACTCCTTCCGTGGCCTCCAACTGCTTTTAAATGCTAGTAAAACTAAATGCATGCTCTTCAACCGATTGCTTCCCGCACCTGCCTGCCCGACTAGCATCACTACTCTGGACGGTTCTGACTTAGAATATGTGGACAACTACAAATACCTAGGTGTCTGGTTAGACTGTAAACTCTCCTTCCAGACTCACATTAAGCATCTCCAATCCAAAATTAAATCTAGAATTGGCTTCCTATTTCGCAACAAAGCCTCCTTCACTCATGCTGCCAAACACACCCTCGTAAAACTGACTATCCTACCGATCCTTGACTTTGGCAATGTCATTTACAAAATAGCCACTAAAACTCTAACACTAAACTGGATGTAGTCTATCACAGTGCCATCCGTTTTGTCATCAAAGCCCCATATACTACCCACCACTGCGCCCTGTATGCTCTCGTTGGCTGGCCTTCGCTTCATATTCGTCGCCAAACCCACTGGCTCCAGGTCATCTATAAGTCTGCTAGATAAAGCCCCGCCTTATCTCAGCTCACTGGTCACCATAGCAACACCCACCCATAGCACGTGCTCCAGCAGGTATATTTCACTGGTCATCCCCAAAGCCAATGTCACGACTTCCGCCGAAGTCGGTCCCTCTCCTTGTTCGGGCGGCGTTCGGCGGTCGACGTCACCGGTCTTCTAGCCATCGCCGCTCCACCTTTCATTTTCCATTTGTTTTGTCTTGTTTTCCCGCACACCTGGTTCACATTCTCTCATCAGACTAAATGTATATTACCCTCTGTTTCCCTCATGTCTGTGTGTGGAATTGTTCTTTGTGTAGGGTGTTACGCTACAGGCTGGCTTGCGCTAGGTTTGTTTCAAACCTAGGTTTGTTTGTTTTATTTAATCCGGTTCATGTTACCGTGGTTGTGCTTTGTGCTGTCGCGCCTGTGCCTTTGGGCCAGGGTGTATATTAAAGTTCTCCTGTTATCGCCCATCTCTGTTCTCCTGCGCTTGACTTCCCGGCAACCAGGCACTCACCCCGTTACAGCCAACTCCTAGTTTGGCCGCCTTTCCTTCCAGTTCTCTGCTGCCAATGACTGGAACGAATTGCAAAAATCACTGAAGCTGGAGACTTATATCTCACTAGCTTCAAGCATCAGCTGTCAGAGCAGCTTACCGATCACTGCACCTGTACACAGCCCATCTGTAAATAGCCCACCCAACTACCTCATCCCCATATTGTTCTTTTTTTTGCTATTTTACACCCCAGTATCTCTACTTGTACATCATCATCTGCACATCTATCACTCCAGCTAAATTGTAATTATTTCGCCTCTGTGGCCTATTTATTGCCTTACTTCTCTAATCTTATTACATTTGCACCCACTGTATATAGATTTTTCTATTGTGTTATTGACTGTACGTTTGTTTATCCCATGTGTAACTCTGTGTTGTTGTTTTTGTCGCACTGCTTTGCTTTAACTTGGCCAGGTCGCAGTTGTAAATGAGAACCTGGCCTACAGGGTTAAATAAAGGTGAAAAAAATACATTTAGCGGCCTACCCTCCAACTGCCTTCATTTCACATGGTATCACATGTTGAAATTTTGCATCCCCATGTTATCATGTTTATTTCACATGAGATCATGTTTTCATGTGCTCACATGTCACGTTATCACATGATTTATCACTTGAGATCACACATCCATAACAATAAGCTAATGAGGTGCGATTTTGCCTGGCATAGGAATGTGCTCACTCGTCAGGACAGAGGAGCTAGACAACAAAACGGCTAACACAATCACTTCAAACTGAAGCTGAAAGACTGCAGCTAGTTAGCTGCACTTTGTTTCATTTTCAATTTACATTTCTTTGTATATATTCCTGATTTCGACTGGCTGAGAAACGCTGCCTGCCTGTCTGTCTCATCCCGACTCCCGACACGTTCATTACTATGGGACAGCTGGAGATTGAATTTGAATATTGAAACAATGTTGCAAATGTCGGTGAGACACACAGCATTGTTTATACAAATCTCCGCTGTTGAAAACGTAAATGTTAGTCTAAAATAAATATGAGACAATGTGTAGATGCTTTTTATAGTGGAGATCCAGTTTATAAAATGCCTGGCTGGGCTGATGAGACAGTGGATTGCGCAGTCAGATGGAACAGAGTAAATAGGAATTTTAACGTCATAGATTTAGCCGGTGGTAACTTGCGGAATAGATACTGGCTGGAGTGGGGTTTTAACCAATCAGATTTCAGGATTAGACCCACCCGTTGTATAATACCTATATATTCCCTATGGGCCCTGGTCAAAAGGAGTGCACTATATAGGGAATATGGTGCCATTTGGGATAAACGGGTAACTGACAAAATAATGGAAACACTTGAGTAAATGAGGGAGTCAAAGTATATTGAAAGCAGGTGCTTCCACACAGGTGTGGTTCCTGAGTTAATTAAGTAATTAACATTCCATCATGCCTAGGGTGATGTACAAAAATGCTGGCTACGGTCCCATAGTTTGACAATGCCCCATCCACAGGGCACGGGTGGTCACTGAATGGGTTGATGAGCATGAAAACCATATACCATTGATAGTTTAGTCACCAGCGCTCAACCCAGCTGAACACTTATGGGAGATTATGGAGTGGCCACTGAGACAGTGTTTTCCACCACCGTCAACAAAACACCAACTGATGGAATTTCTTGCAGAAGAGTGGTGTCGCATCCCTCCAATAGAGTTCCAAACCCTTGTAGAATCTATGCCAAGGTGCATTGAAGCTGTTCTGGCTCGTGGTGGTCCATCGCTCCATTAAGACACTTTATGTTGGCTTTTCCTTTCTTTTGGCAGTTTCGTGTATCTGCCTACCCTGCGGGGTTCCCTACCAGACACCTACAGCTCTGTAAACCTCCCACTCACTGTCAGTGTAAAGGAGCAACACAGCCTTCGCTGTCATCCAACCAGCTAGGGTACAGCTACAGCCCCCGTGGTCGGTCTGTCTGTCTCTGTCTGTGTGCCTGCCTGCCACAGTGGAGAGGCAGTGTTCATAAATACGCACACACACATGCACACACTGACACACTCAAAGTAATCGGTGTTGTGTGGCAAATGGTGAAGGTGTGACATCTCGGTGATCTAGAGCTGTGTTCGAATACGCATACTAACATACTGTATACTACATACTTAATGAGTATATACTGCATACCATATATTATTAGTTAATTTTAGTATACTGTAAACAAACGGTATCCTTTCAGTTGAGCGTACTAGCACTTTGCCTGTCTACGGGAAGTTGATGCTGTTGCTCTGCAAACCCATGCTAGATTGTTAGCAAAACATTTTACGATATCGGGTGTGTTTGTAAATAAAATCTGGAGTGCTCAAATCCAGAGTGTTGTCAAATTGTCCGTTCGTAAATTCAGAGAGTTTCGCTCTCGGAGCGTACACTGGACTCTCTGGCCGTGGAGTAGGGTTGATCCGAGCGTTCTGACCTCACCACGGCAGTCAAGCACCCAAGCTAACTAGCTAACGTTGGCTGTCTTGCTAGCTACTTTCCAGACACAAATGAGAGAACACCTCCGCTTACCATTTTACTCACACTAGCTGAGCTGGTTAGGCTGTTTTCATGTTATCCAGAGCATTGGTAACTGCTGGCAACAATTTAATTACGCTTGTTTTTGCCAAGGTTTACTGACACCGGCCATATTCTGCGCTCCGACACACTCAGACGAGAGTGCTCTGAAATCGGAGTAGATAGCCAGAATTAACAATGACCATTGAGAACTCACAACGACTATACCACTTAGCTAAGAATGACGTCGGTAATCAAATCAATAAATGTTGGGTAGTTAGTTAGATAGCATATAGTTAATATACTGCCTGACAAGTTCGATGTATTAGTAATGCTATTAGTAATGTATATACTGTAATGCTATGCGGTTCGTAAGGATAGCGTAGCTAACAAATTGTCAGCCAACATATCATGTAATGTAACTTATTTGAAAAGTCATTACATTATTATATTGCTCAACATTTTCATAACATTTGTCATAATTAAAGCAATGAATTTGTATCCGCTCTCGTCGGATGCCGGCTGCGTATTTTACGCCATTTTCTTAAAATCTGAAAACGTTGTGAAGCCACGCCCATTTTCTGAAGAATTGCATTATGGGCCCCAAAAGCACGGAAATAGTGTCCACTGCTTGTATACTTTGTATTTTGGCAAATTTAGTACGACATCCAGGAACTTTTGGCATACTAAGTATATCCATACCATGACCAATAAGCATACTACATACTCAATTTACTTCACAATAGTACGGTTAGTGTGGTTAGTATGAGCATTCGAACACAGCTTAGGTCTTTTGATGTGACTCAGAGGTGTATGATCGCACCCCTGTTTAGATCCGCTATTACCCCCTCCAACCCTCCTCGCCCCCCTCCTCCAACCCTCCTCCACTCCCTCTTCGCCCCCTTCTGCACCCCTCCTCCTCTCCAAAATAGGTAGAGCGTGCACAAGAGCACACTCACACATGGCCCACAACAAAGTGCTGTTCAAAGGGAAATGACAGAAGTGAAGTTGTAAATAGACAGAGCTGTGATCCCAGCTTTGCATATATCCAACCCCTTCAAGTCAAGTCAAGCCAAGCTGCAAAAGGTAGTTCACTATATAGGGAATAGGGTGCCATCTGAGACGTAGACCGACAACATTTGAGATAGTCATGGCTCACGGAGGGTTTCTCCAAAAGTAACTCTCTCACACTATGGCTTAAGTCACTCTTTCGCTCTCACACCATGGCTTACTGAAGAAGTCACACTCTCTCTCACACTCCCATCTATACATTCACTTAGTGTTAGAGCCGAGGGCTGGTGAAGATATTCACAGTGAATTAGATCTATAACACCTTGTTGTTCTAACTATCTGTGCTGTCGACAAACAACTCAGAGGATAAGTGGCTTTTAATACACTGTTCAAACTAAACTAACACTGGCTAGTTTAGAGCTAGAGGAAGAGATGAAATTATTTAATTAATTTTATGTCCTCCTCTCTCGCCCTCCCCATTTATTGGACTAAAGGCACATTTAAATCAAACCTCATGTTTCTTGAGCAACAAGAAAGTACGTTCATATTCGTCATCAAAATAATGTTTACAGCGTCAGACTAAAATCAACTCGGCTGTACACTAATTTAAAGTAAACGTGAGCACTCGCTACAAGATAAGAATGTTAATTGTGACTCAGAAGGGTCCTTGGGCCTGACCTAGATATTGTTAGATCATCACCCACTGCACACAGACGTCTATTCCACATTGGTTCAATGTCATTTCAACGAAATGACGTGGAAACAATGTTGATTCAACCAGTGTGTGCCCAGTGGGCAATGTTTGTAAGTGTTTCCTTGTTCCATCTTTCTCCATCTTTCTCCCACTGCCCCCTTTTCCCTCCCTCCCTCTCTACCCCTGCCACTCCAGTATCCTGTTTGCAGACATCGTGGGGTTTACCAGCCTGGCGTCTCAGTGTACTGCACAGGAACTGGTCAAACTCCTCAACGAACTCTTCGGGAAGTTTGACGAGCTGGCCACAGTGAGTCCCTCCCTCATATTGTGTGTGTGTGTGTGTGTGTGTGTGTGTGTGTGTGTGTGTGTGTGTGTGTGTCGCCCCAGGCCCAACCCTGTGCCCAGACCTTTCTGCTTCTCTCCCAGGTTGGTGAGGTGAAGTAGGAGAGTGTTGTGTGTTTGTGTGTGTGCGTGCATGTGCGTGAATGTGCGTGTGTGTGGCTGGTAGGGTGGAGGGAGGGAGAGAGCTTTTATCCGTGGCACATGCAGTATTAATATGATTACAGTAGTCTGGCAGTAGATAGCACACACACTACTAATCTGCTTTACCAGGCCACTGCTCTAGACAGGCTTACTGAGCTACATACAATATGCAAATATACACACATAAGCATGCCTCCTTCATTTTCCCCACCTCTTTCTCACTGTCTTTACTCTTTTATCGGATGATCCCTCTCACGAGAGAGAGAGCGAGAGAGAGAGACTTTAAAGAAGGCTCTCTCGTGTCCTTTAAAGAATGGAGGATGAAAGGAATGGAGTGGTTTTAAACGGAGGATAAAAGAAAGGGAGATCATTAAATAAAGAGATTAAGAGTAAGGTCAGGGCACTCTGTGTAACGCTATAGGTCCACATAGCATTTCTTTCTTTATTTCTTTCTCTATCTGTCTCTCTCCTCTCTCTGTCACACACACACTGGGTTCTCTGTCTTGCTCTGGGATAATGATCTAGGTTGTGATCTCTCATGTCCTCCCACGTCAGAATCCTTCTGCTACTGTGAGCGCAAAACTGGACCTCCCAGTTTCCTCTCCTCTGCTCTCCTCTCATCTCTCTCTCTCACTGCAGTTACTATGCATCACTCTCCTGTGTGTATGTGTGTGTGTGTGTGTGTGTGTGTGTGTGTGTGTGTGTGTGTGTGTGTGTGTGTGTGTGTGTGTGTGTGTCACGCCCTGACCTGAGAGAGACGGTTTATTTCTCTATGTTGTTAGGTCAGGGTGTGGGGTGGGCGTTCTATGTTTTGTATTTCTTTGTGTTGGGCCGAGTATGGTTCCTAATCAGAGGCAGCTGTCTATCGTTGTCTCTGATTAGGAATCATACTTAGGCAGCCTTTTCCCACCTGTGTTTTGTGGGTACTTGTTTTGTTATATGTGACCTGACAGAACTGTTGGCTTTTGTTTTTGTGTCTTTGTTCTAGTGGTCTCAGCATTAAAAAAATCATGAACACTCACCACGCTGCGCTTTGGTCCCCTCTTTACGGCAGCCGTTACAGTGTGTTTGTTGTGTGTGTTTCAGTCAGAAGGTGGGTGCCTGCATGTTAAGC
Source organism: Salmo trutta (assembly GCF_901001165.1). Taxonomy (NCBI): domain Eukaryota; kingdom Metazoa; phylum Chordata; class Actinopteri; order Salmoniformes; family Salmonidae; genus Salmo; species Salmo trutta. The sequence goes on along the minus strand of NC_042960.1, from coordinate 34,705,974 downwards.
TTTGTGTGTCTACCCTTACGTGTCTCTGATGTGCTGATTTATGATATTTTATTGCCAATTGGAAATCCTATTTGTGTTTTCTGGAAAGGTTTTGGTTTACCTGTGTGTGTATGTCTCTGTTTTTGGTTTGTGTACAGTAGGTGTGTGTTCTTGTGAATGTGACCGTGCATCTGCGTGTTTATACAACAAGCTTTTAGTCTCACTGCAGAGTCCGATGTCTATCCATAAACGTCAAATTTTGAAGGTTAAGTTTAGGCATTCATTCCGAATGGTTAACCACATACACTTGTGGAAATTGGAGGAATAATAATGGTCTGGGGCTGTTTTTAATGGTTCAGGCTAGGGCCCTTAGTTCCAGAGAAGGCAAATCTTCACGCAACAGCATACATTGACATTCCAGACGATTCTGTGCTTCCAACTTTGTGGCAAGAGTTTGGAGAAGGCCCTTTCCAGTTTCAGCATGACAATGCCCCCATGCACAAAGCGAGGTCCATACATTAATGTTTTGTCGAGATTGGTGTGGAAGAACTTGACTGGCCTGCACAGAGCCCTGCCCTCAACCCCATTGAACACCTTTGGGATGAATTGGAACGCCGACTGCCAGCCAGGGCTAATCGCCCAGGGCTAATCGCCCTGACCTCACTAATGATCTTGTGGGTGAATGGAAGCAAGTCCCTGCAGCAATGTTCCAACATCTAGTGGAAAGCCTTCCCAGAAGAGTGGAGGCTGTTAACTTCTATGGGCTAGGTGGGACGTTTGCGTCCCACCCTAGTCAACAGCCAGTGGAATCGCGTGGCGTGAAATACAAATACCTCAAAAATGCTATAACTTCAATTTCTCAAACATATGACTATTTTACACCATTTTAAAGACAAGACTCTCGTTAATCTAACCACATTGTCCGATTTCAAAAAGGCTTTACAGTGAAAGCAAAACATTAGATTATGTCAGGAGAGTACCCTGCCAAAAATAATCACACAGCCATTTTCAAAGCAAGCATATATGTCACAAAAACCAAAACCACAGCTAAATGCAGCACTAACCTTTGATTATCTTCATCAGATGACACTCCTAGGACATTATGTTATACTATACATGCATGTTTTGTTCAATCAAGTTCATATTTATATCAAAAACCAGCTTTTTACATTAGCATGTGATGTTCAGAACTAGCATACCCACCAAAAACTTCCGGTGAATTTACTAAATTACTCACGATAAACGTTGACAAAATACATAACAATTATTTTAAGAATTATAGATACAGAACTCCTTTATGCAATCGCGGTGTCAGATTTTAAAATAGCTTTTCGGCGAAAGCACATTTTGCAATATTCTGAGTACATCGTTCGGCCATCACAGGCTAGCTAATTTGACACCCACCAAGTTTGGGGCTCACTTAACTCAGAATTACTATTAGAAAAATGACATTACCTTTGCTGTTCTTCATCAGAATGCACTCCCAGGACTTCTACTTCAACAACAAATGTTGTTTTGGTTCCAAATAATCCATAGTTATATCCAAATACCTCCGTTTTGTTCATGTGTTCAGGTCACTATCCGAAGAGTAACGCGCGAGTGCATTACCGTACTTAGAAGCATGTCAAACGCTGTTTAAAATCAATTTTTATGCTATTTTTCTCGTAAAATAGCGATAATATTCCAACCGGGCAACGTTGTATTCATTCAAAGGCTGAAAGAAAAAAAATGGAGAAGTCTCGTGAATGCGCATCTCAGTCTCACTGTCCCCAGGCTGACCACTTACAAACAGAGCTGCTGTACTTTGCCCAGAGACAGCAGACACCCCATTCCACTTTCTGGTGGCTTTAGAGAGCCAATGGAAGCCTTAGAAAGTGTCACGTTACATCACATATGCTGTATTTTCGATAGAGATGCAACAGAAGGACAACAAATTGTCAGACAGGGCACTTCCTGTATGGAATCTTCTCAGGTTTTGGCCTGCCATATGAGTTCTGTTATACTCACAGACACCATTCAAACAGTTTTAGAAACTTTAGAGTGTTTTCTATCCAAATCTACTAATTATATGCATATTCTCATTTCTGGGCAAGAGTAGTAACCAGATTAAATCGAGTACGTTTTTTTATCCGGCTGTGAAAATACTGCCCCCTAGCCCCAACAGGTTTAAAGCAGCACACTTTTGGAATGATGTACGATCAGGGACTCCTGTGGACCTAGGACCTATCAAGTGCAATCATTTGTCATCTCTAACACTACCTATGTGGTGTACAGGCTGGAATGCCCATGTGTGTGCTTTACGTAGGACGTACTACGAGAAGGCTCAAGGACAGGGTGTCTGAACATGCCTAAGCTATAAAGACTGCTAAAGACAAGTATCCTATGGCTAAACATTACAGACAGGTTGGCCATGGCAGCCCAAACTCTCTGAAAGCCATGGCAATATCTCTTACAGGCCCTTCTTGCAAATTTTCTTCACAATACGACAAACAGGCTCATTCGGTTCAGGACAACCCAGAGTATAACACATGACATCCTTGTAACTGTGGCTCAAACATAGCGGTCATAAACATTGATACTGTAAATTATATGAGTTTTCAAATATGGAAATGTGAAGTGCACATTTGGACTCACGGGTGTGTGGTTTGCTGGTATGACATCAAAGCGGTATTTATTATTATCCTGAACGTCTCATCTTTCAGAACACATCGACTCCTCTCGAATTACAGCATTTCCCTTACTCAGACATCAACAAATGTGCAAATGTATCCTCATTAGCGAGAGGGATGGGGGTATCTTCTTGTCGCGCGTGGTGCTCAAGTTTATAAGGGCTGTCAGTCAAAACCCCTACAGCGCTGTGAAGCGCATAGCCAGAGCTCTGATGTCGTGTATAGCATGTTAGTGTACAGCTACTACGTTCCAATTTAGGTGCTTATCAAAGACAAAGTCTGCCATTTTCAACCCGTGTACAAGATGACAGGGGCTGTAAATCGAAAAGGGTTAAAACCCCCAAAAATGCAGTTTAGGATTAAGGTTTGGGACAGTACTGGGGATGAACATGCGACCTTCGGAGTTGGAGCTTGCGCCATCCCTGTCCACATTGCCTTAGCAAACCTAAAGCCTACTTGATGGTACTAGTGCTCACCATTGCCCCTAATGGTGTGTGTGTGTGTGTGTGTGTGTGTGTGTGTGTGTGTGTGTGTGTGTGTGTGTGTGTGCGTGTGCGTGTGCGTGTGTGCGTGCTATTGATGCTGTTGAGTTTGTGCTCTGTGACGAATAACTCATCTCTGTGAGAATGTGTGGGAGGGATTCTACTTTAAGAGCATGTCGGAGCAATTAGAGTTGGCCTGAAACACACACACACGTACACAGACACACACACACTTCTTTGATATTTTACATTCTTACATTAAGTCGTAGTCATTATTTCTAGACACACAGTGGAAGTGATTGGGTCCCATTCAATCAAATCCTGTAACCTGATTTCCAGTTTGCCATAACCCTTGCTACAAAAAAGTACATTCTGATTCATATAGCCAGCAAATTAACAAAATAATGGTTACAGTGTCAGACTAAGATAAACTCAACTGAACACTAATTCAAATTATACAATGGGTGGATCTAATCCTGAATGCTGATTGGATAAAACTGCATTGGCAAATATGAAATGTCCTCTCTCTTCCTCTCCATTTTGTTTTCACCCCCCCTTCTCTCCTCTCCCTCTTGCACCCCCTCTCTGCCCCCCTCCCCCCCACCCTCTCCCCCACTCTTCTATCCCCTCTCTCTCTAGGAGAACCACTGTAGGCGTATAAAGATCCTGGGGGACTGTTACTACTGTGTGTCAGGTCTGACCCAATCCAACGCAGACCATGCACACTGCTGTGTGGAGATGGGCCTGGACATGATCGACACTATCACGTGAGTCTGCACTGAACACTGACCACACACATACGCGCTCACATGCACGCAGAATCACACACCTCAGTGTTGATCCCATCTTCCAGAGCAAGGAGCTGAGCAGGCTCTCTTCTGTCATGTTCTTTTCCTGTCTTTCTGTTTAACGGATTGGATGTCGCTGCTGGAGCTCCTTATCACCCAGGACAGGTGCTGCCATACACACTCCTCTCCTCCCCCTTTTACATCCCTTGATCATACACACTCCTCTCCTCCCTCCCTCTCTCTTAGATCTCTCATTCATACCCACTCCTCTCCTCCCTCGCTCATACACAGTCCTCTTCTCCCTCTGTGTGACAGCCCTCTCTCAGACTGATGGATAGACCTCTCGCTCTCTATCTCATTATCTCTCTTTCTCGCTCTCTGTCTCTCACCCCCCCCTCTCCCTTTTCACTTCTCCCTGTTTTCTGTCTCTGGGGGCTCTGCATACTGATGTGGTGGAAATTGTCCCACTTTGTCTCCTCAAACCACACCGCTAAGACTGCACACACACACATGAACGCATGCATGCACACACACATGCACACATACATACAATCTCACTGTCTCGCTCACTCTAGCTCTTTCTCTTCCTGTGCTGTAGGAGCCATATCACTAAGACAGGGACTGCACACGCACACACACGCACACATACACACTCATCTCTCTATCTCCCTGTCTCTTCCTAGGTCTGTGGTGGAGGCTACGGAGGTGGATCTGAACATGCGTGTGGGTCTGCACACGGGACGGGTGCTCTGTGGGGTACTGGGACTCAGGAAGTGGCAGTATGATGTCTGGTCCAATGATGTCACTCTGGCCAACGTGATGGAGGCAGGAGGACTGCCTGGGTATGTATGACTACTGAAGACTATGGTCCAGTCCTTAATGACACCCTATTCCCTTTATAGTGCACTACTTTTCATAGGGAGCCCATGAAGAGCCCATACAGTGTCTTTGGAAAGTATTCAGACCCTTTTTCCACATTTTGTTAGGATACAGCCTTATTCTAAAATTGATTAAATTGCTTTTTTTCCCTTCATCAATCTACACACAATATCCCATAATGACAAAGCATACTGTGCATTCGTAAAGTATTCAGACGCCTTCCCTTTTTCCACATTTTGTTACGTTACAGCCTTATTCTAAAATGGATTTAAAAAAAATCCTCATCAATCTATACACTTTGTGTGTAAATTGATTTGGAAAAAGAACAATTTAATCAATTTTAGAATAAGGCTGTAACGTAACAAACTGTGGAAAAAGTCAAGGGGTCTGAATACTTTCCGAATGCACTGTAAAGAGGAGTTACTGCTTTCAATTATTGAAAAAACAAATAAAAAAATCAGCACAAATGTTGATTTAAGTAAACAAGAACCAACAAATGAGAAAAGAGGGCAGGAGGTAGGGATCAATTTCATTACAATCTAAGTGAGCTCAGTAGATTAACTGAAATTCAATGAATGATCAAAAAATCTATCTCAACCCTGCAAGGGATGTAAAACAGATTCCAATTCTCCTTTAATGAATTACATGTCTCTTTCACTCTCTCTCTCGCTTTTCTCTTCCCCTTCCTCCTCTCCCTCCCTCCCTCCCTCCTCAGTAAAGTCCATATAACCAGGACTACTCTGGAGTGTTTGAATGGAGACTATGAGGTGGAGCCAGGCTTTGGCCATGAGAGACATGCCTTCTTAGAGAAACACCACATCGAGACCTTCTTCATAGTAGCCTCCCACAGACGCAAGGTACACAACTACACACACACACAGTATAATAACCTAATATACACAAACACACAGCTACAACAATCTTTTATTGTACCCTACCACAGACTTAAAGGGCCAATCAGCAGCTGAAACAAAAGCAAAGCGTTTTTCCCCGCCACTGTTTTGGTAAAAAGCTAAGGGATGGGCAGGATGGGGCTGAAGAAATGTAATGACTTTCAAATTCATAGACAGCGCTATGGATGCAAGGACTGGCCATCCATGATATTACAATTATATTTGTAACTATAGGTACATACAGTATAATACATTTATAAGTCTGAAAAATGGATGTAGCAACTGCTGACAGCCCCTTTAACGTAAATAGTGACACACAGTGCCCGCATCCCAAATGCGCTACCCTATTCCCTTTTATATTGCACTACTTTTGAACAGGGTGCATATCTGCCCTGGTTCTGCTATTCGCACTAGTCCATTATCTTCCTGTGCTCCACCCAGAACCTAATCCAGTAGCTGGCCAGCGCTCGTGCGATTTGGTTCTGCGTTGCCGCGATTAGTCATCTTCAACTTCTTCATTTGCATTATTCCATGTAACCTATTTTAGTCAGTATAGGATTAACCTCCGGAGTTCAGGCATGATTGCACTGAATGCATCCGCTGAATGATTCATCCTATGAAGTGCTCTACAGAGTGTTAAGTTGTGAGGAACTACCATATGGATCATTGTCTCCCAGTTCCAGTAATGCTCCATACATGTGGATCAGAGCATGCACACACACACACATGCTCTCTTGCTCACTCACGCACACACACACACACACACACACACGTTTATAGTAGTGGGTGAAATTGTTATAGTCCTCACAAAGATAGGATTGTCACACACACTTTAATTCACAGTGTTACAATGTTTCATTTTGGCGTCATAATAATGTTGGTAGCAACATGGAAAATCGTTGCAGCTCAAGTCTACTACAAAATCCACAATGCAATGCTCTCTCTATGGTTTGGTTAGCTAGCTAGCTAGAAAACATAGCTACACACAATAATAACAAAGACAATATCAACATGTAACGTAGCTAGTTACCTGTAAAATCGCCTAAACAAACTGCACTATGAACTTAGGAGTACAGTCTCACCATGTTCAACCTGCAGATCAATGTGCCTCACAGAGAGGAGTCTAACATTCGCAACGGCAGATATACTTTTGAGGAGATGGGAAACATTGCCCATGCTACATCAATGGGCCACGCGGTTGATTCTATGCGATAGTGGGACAAGCAGCGCTCTCCTTCAAGTAGTGAATGAGAGTCTTTTGGGTGCTAGCTCAAAAACCCAACATTAGCACGAATTTCATCAACAAGAAGTACAACATTACAACATTTTTCCGAGATGTAAGATAATTAACTTGCTTTCTGTATTATCGTATAGCTTTGGAATCATGACATTACATACTTTCGAAGAAAATAGGCACATTTGTTGACATTATACACTGACTTTGAGAAGGGATTGTGTGACATTTAGCTTAGCAACCGTGTGACGCAGCATGACAACATGAACGCGATTGGTCGACAGTCTGCTGGGTGGGGCGTTATACGTTCCTTCATTCATTGGATTCCTATCTGCTGTCTATAATATCTCTGGCAACCACCATGCAATGCACCCTGGACTAAAGAGGCAAAAAATAGGAAAAATGTGCTAGACATTCCGTTAAATTACACATTTCTTGAGGTAGGAATATCACAAATATATGATCAATGGCTCATTCGAGAGAAGACATCCTCCCGAGTTATGACATCGGCCAGTATTGAAATCTGACATGTATGATAGACGTTTTCACGATCTAAAAGTCGTATCCCTATTAACTTCAAGTGTAGTGAGAGCGGCTTTATCACGGTGCTACGTAATACCGGCTGGATTTCTGCCAATAACTCAGATACATATGAAAACCTGAAATGACCCAGGGAATCAATAGAACATCACTCAGAGATGCACAAAAAAACAATATAACATTCAAAATGGGTGAACCTTTCCTTTAAGCCTCAACCTCATCTTTTCTTCCCCTCAGGAAGTCTTAGGACTGATAGTCTTAGGACCGATCATTTTCCTCTCTTCCTCACACATAACACTACAAGTTAGTCCACCATTTTATAGAGTTAATGTTACAAAGGCTGAAGTTGATCTTTCTCTGGAACTTTTAACTCTTCTCCCTCTCCCCCTCTCCCCTCCCTCCCTCTCTCTCCTCCCCCATCTATCACGCTCTCCCTCTCTCTCCTCCCCCATATGTCACGCTCTCCCCTCTCCCTCTCTCTCCCTCTTTCTCCCTTCTCTCCTCAGATCTTCCCAGGGTTGATCCTGTCGGACATCAAGCCAGCTAAGAGGGTGAAGTTTAAGACAGTGTGCAACCTGCTGGTTCAGCTCATGCACTGTAGGAAGATGTTCAAGGCTGAGATCCCCTTCTCTAACGTCATGACCTGCGAGGATGACGACAAGGTATGTGTGTTGCTGTTAATGTGCGGGTGGTGTGCGTCTATTCATATTTCTGGAAAATAATATGGGGTTTTAATGGGTTTTTATTTCCAGCGCTGAAATCCTGCTTGGTTTCCTAATCCTAAACACAGGCACTTACACACACACGATCTGAATCACTCCTATAAACCTCCCTGTACACACACATTTCATTCACATGATCAGTTATAGAAACTTGGTTAAAACCAACAAACAGATATAATTGACAACTCTAACACCAAAACAAACTGCTATATTATAGGGTGGGTTTGTGTGCGTGCGTGTGTGTGCGTGTGTGTGTGAAACACTGTGACTATCATTGGTGTGTGTTTGGAGGCATTTCTCTGTCAGGAATAGCCCTGCAACTGTGTAATCCTCTTATAACTGTCAGGGGTTGGTCTAACGTTATGACTCTGTCACGTTATGACTCTGTCGTCACGTTACACTGCTACCTGCTAGCATTATGACACCAACAGCAATACTGCTACTGCTAGCATTAGGACACCAAGGGCTTATTTTTGAACAAACAAATCGCAATGGTAAATCTAAGCGATGGTGGTGGCACTATACTGTAGGTCCAGGGGTGTGTCAGGAATATTTTTGATATTTTCACAGCCATTATTATGAGCGCAATAGCTGGCGGTGGAGCGAAAGGGCCAATCAAGGCGTTCCATGGCTTAATACGGCATGTGTTTCTCAAGTTCTGTAGGTTATTGATGGTCTTTTCCAAAATGGCTAGGGGCACAGGATATTATTGTCCTAGTCCATGGTGGAATGATACTACAGTTTATTAAATAGCATAGGCAACAGTAAAAAATGTAAATATAAAAAAAACATCCAGTGTTTGCTCAATATGTTTGGAGTGCTGACAGTCAACATTGTTGTATTTGGCTTCAATGAGAATAGGCATTTACGTATCACACTTCTTCTCATATAAAAAATACTAGGCCCCCGTAAATTGTATTGTATGTGTGAGGCACATTCTCAATTGGAAAGATATAGCCTGGGCCTACTGTTGATATGGCGTTATACCGAAAAATGTAATAGCCTATGTTTGGAGGAGCGAGTCTATTGTAACAGGACAAAAGGTGCTCTTTGGAAATGGAGCCTATGTGAATTGTGAATAATGCAAAACCGTATTTAACAATGCTTTTTATGTTTTAAATACAAGGTTTACGGGCACAAAAATCACATCTCTCTTCTGCACATGGGCACTGTGCATCACAGCTGGATAGGCTGCGCTTCCGTTGTCAAAATCCATGCCATGACCAACCACGTTACTGTTCAGACCTGCTTTCGGTTGGTCTTAAATAACCCCTCCAGCGCGAGCTTTAACAGGTTGAAATTGCAAACGAGCAAGCGTTTCACAATTGCTCTAGCTTAACGCCAGCCGAAAATAGAACTGCTAGCATTATGATACCAACAGTATGACTGCTACTACTAGCATTATGACACCAACAGTATTACTGCTACTGCTAGCATTATGACACCAACAGTATTACTGCTACTACTAGCATTATGACACCAAGAGCATTACTACTACTGCTAGAATTATGACACCAACAGTATTACTGCTACTACTAGCATTATGACACCAAGAGCATTACTGCCATTGCTAGCATTATGACACCAACAGCTTTACTGCTACTGCTAGCATTATGACACCAACAGTATTACTGCTACTGCTAGAATTATGACACCAGCAGCATTACTGCTATTGCTAGCATTATGACACCAACAGCATTACAGCTACTGTTGGCATTATGACACCAACAGCATTACTGCTACTGCTAGAATTGTATAGCCCCAATTGTACATATTACATTGTTCTACTCACAGCTATTGCTAGCATTATTACATTATGTCATGGCAAGCCCTAGTATTATGTTGTGGTAACAATGCTGATGGTGCTAGTGTTACAACACCTGATGCTATCAATGAGCTACTCTGATAGATCTCTAATTCAGCAATGAAGCCCAAGGAGGTGTGGCATATTGCCAATATACCATGGCTAAGATCTGGTCAAATGCACGACACAACTCAGAGTGCCTGGACACAGCCCTTAGCCGTGGTATGCTGGCCATATATCACAAACCCCCAAGGTTCCTTTTTGCTATTATAAACTGGTTACCAACGTAATTAGAGCAGTAAAAATAAATGTTTTGTCATACCTGTGGTACACGGTCTGATATACCATGGCTGTCAGCCAATCATCATTCAGGGCTCGAACCACCCAGTGTATAATCTAAATATAGATGCAAGCAGCAATGCCAGGGTTCAAGCTGTGATACCACTGTGCCACCATTAGAACAAATTGGGCACATCACCCTATGATGAGCTATTTCTGTACTCCTTCCCACACTTACCAAATATCAGAACTTCGAGACTCTTGCTCAAACAATATGGCCACAATAAGCAAATGAGCTTGAATTAAATGTTTTTCCTGTAAAACAGTGCCACCTTGTGCCGAACTGAACCATACTTTACACAGCTAGCCTCATACTCCTGAGCATGTGTGCCAAGTTTCATCAGACTGAGTCAAACAGTTGCATCGTCCTGGGGCTTTTCATCTCACAGGAATTTGATGTTTTTCTGCAAAACGGCAGAAAAAGGAACATAATAATAACAATACAATAGGGCTTCACCAGATTTGCTGGTGGACGCGTAATGAACCTGAAAAAACATAATAGGATTTCACCAGCTTCACTTCTTGAACCCCTAATAACACAATGACACCATTAGCTGTGCTAGCTAGACTACTAGCTGCCTGTTGCTGTAGGCTACAGCTCACACATTCTCATAGGTTTATCAATTGAAGGGAATTCTATTCTTACCAATAAAGTTGATATGATTCCTGTATATCATGCTTCATTATTTCTTCTGATAATAACTGTTTGCGACCAAACTTGGAAGCTGTAGGGGCTATAAGAACTTTATAAGCTTGGAATGACCATTTGTATAAAGGTGGAATGGCAACTTCCAGGTTCTTCTGTGGTTGGGGTTCAAGTCATTGTGACTGATACTGTCCTAATATTAACACCTTGTTCCCTGTCCCTGGACCCTGACAGAGGCGTGTGTTGCGGACAACACCAGAGAAGGTGTGTAGCCGGACATCACTCTCAAGCACTGTGCAGCACCTCCCTGGTACACGGGTCAACCGCTACATCGGCCGGCTTATCGAGGCTCGCCAGACAGAATCACAGACCACCGACCTCAACTTCATTACACTCATCTACAGGAACACAGACAGGGAGCGCAGGGTTAGTAGAGTACACACACGTTATACCCACACGTATACACACACACACACACATGCACTTATACTTACACACACGCATGCACATAAGATGAGGATGGTGGGACGAGCAATAGGAGGACTGGCTCATGGCTGGAATGGAATATATGGAACGGCATCAAACATATGGAAACTACATGTTTGATTCCATTCCAAAGTATCACAACCGGCCGTGATTGGGAGTCCCATAGGGCGGCTCACAATTGGCCCAGGTTTGGTCGGTGTAGGCCGTCATTGTAAATAAGAATTTGTTCTTAACGGATTGCCTAGTTAAATAAAGGTTAAATAAAGAATAAAAAACAATGAGCCTGTTCTCCTATAGTTCCTCCCACCAGCCTTCTTCTAATGCACATATGTGACTCGTTTCAGGAAAGTAGGCATATGTCGCGCATCACTACTTCACAGGAGCGCCATTTAATGTAAACTTTTTTTTTTAAATCAAAATGCGTTTTTTGGCAGAAATATCTTCTGGAACGCGAACTTTCATGTGCCTTGACAACAAACTTGTACAGTATGCCATCTGTAAATATGAATACAATTGTTAAATTAAGAGACTAGTTGGTTTAGCCATGGAAAAAGTCAGCAACCTTCCCGCTAGCCATGATTGGCTGAGATAATGAGTGGGCTGGACATGCCGAGAGATTTGGATTGGTCTGCCATGTAGCACACTTTTGTCTATAATATGAGCTGGTCAGTGTGTGTAGGTAATCCTTTCTAACCCAGCTTTTTTGAAATATATCGCGTAGTAGAACTCCATAAGTGTTGCTCTCCACTTTCTGGGGGACCGAGATTTGAAATCAGTGGAATTCGAGTATGATAGGTAAGGAGATGGGGAAAATTCTGGCATTTGATTGCAAATATGTAGACGGAGTTGAAAAGAGTACACGCAGAAAGCTGTTGTATAAACACCTGTCCAGATTACATCTTCAAACTAAGGGCAACCATGGCATCCGTGACAGAAGGGGGGGGGGGGGGTCCATGTGTACGGGTAAAAGATTCTAGCTAGCTACATTTTCAGATATTACACGTTTCTAATTTTGTCAGAAAGTTATTTTCATTTAAAGTTAAAGTGTACTGTTAGCTAGCTAGCTAACGTTATGTGTATGATCTGTGTAGTAATATTATTCATATCTCAGAGCCGTTTGCATTGCTAGTTATAGCCTAATGTTAGCTATAACATTGAACCTGGTTGGTTAGCTACCTGCAGATTCATGCGGGCTAGTAATGTTACGAGTTAGTATTATGGTTCATCGTTTAGCTAGCTAGCTACATGTCTAAACAAAAGACTCCACTATGTAAGTAACCATTCCAATAGAATGTTTATGATGTCACTGAGACAACTGTCAATAGACATAGCTGGTAAATTCGCTCTGGCTATCTACTCTGATATAGCATTAGGCTATAACTAGCAATGTAAATAGCTCTGAGATATGAATAATATTACTACACAGATCATACACGAAACGTTAGCTAGCGAGCCAGCCAGTTAATGTGAGCTAGCTAGCTAACAGTACGCTTTAAATTGAAATGAAAATGACTTTCTGACAAAATTAGAAACGTGTAATATTAGAATTAGAAACGTGTAATATCTGAAAATGTATACATGGACGGACACTTCTCCCTCTGTCACGGACGCCATGGTTGCCCTTAGTTTGAAGATGTAATCCGGAGACAGGTGTTTTGTACAACAGCCTTCTGTGTGTTCTCTTTTCGACTCCGTCTGTATATTTGCAATCAAATGCCAGAATTTTCTCCATCACCTTAGCACCTTAGCTATCATACTACAAAGTTGCTTTTGTATCATGACAAGATGTAGTACTTAAACTATCGAGGTTACCTAGCCAGCTACACGTTCAAACAAAGTCAACAACGCAGCCACTGCTAGCTAGCCTACTCCACCAGCCAGCAGTACTGTATCATTTTCGTCATTTTAGTCAATAAGATTTTTGCAACGTAAGCTTAACTTTCTGAACATTCGAGACGTGTAGTCCACTTGTCATTCCAATCTCCTTTGCATTAGCGTAGCCTCTTCTGTAGCTTGTCAACTATGTGTCTGTCTATCCCTGTTCTCTCCCCTCTGCACAGGCCATACAAACGCTTCACACCGCGTGGCCGCTGCCACTCTAACCTGGTGGTCCCAGCGCGCACGACCCACGTGGGGTTCCAGGTCTCCGGCAGCCTCTGGAACTGCCGGTCTGCGGCCAACAAGGCTGAGTTCATCTCAGCCTATGCTACCCTCCAGTCCCTAGACTTCCTGGCGCTGACGGAAACATGGATTACCACAGATAACACTGCTACTCCTACTGCTCTCTCCTCGTCTGCCCACGTGTTCTCGCATACCCCTAGAGCATCGAGCCAGCGGGGTGGTGGCACTGGAATCCTCATCTCTCCCAAGTGGACATTCTCTCTTTCTCCCCTGACCCATCTGTCTATCTCCTCATTTGAATTCCATGCTGTCACAGTTACCAGCCCTTTCAAGCTTAACATCCTTATCATTTATCGCCCTCCAGGTTCCCTTGGAGAGTTCATCAATGAGCTTGACGCCTTGATAAGTTCCTTTCCTGAGGATGGCTCACCTCTCACAGTTCTGGGTGACTTTAACCTCCCCACGTCTACCTTTGACTCATTCCTCTCTGCCTCCTTCTTTCCACTCCTCTCCTCTTTTGACCTCACCCTCTCACCTTCCCCCCCTACTCACAAGGCAGGCAATACGCTTGACCTCATCTTTACTAGATGCTGTTCTTCCACTAATCTCATTGCAACTCCCCTCCAAGTCTCCGACCACTACCTTGTATCCTTTTCCCTCTCGCTCTCATCCAACACTTCTCACTCTGCCCCTACTCGGATGGTATTGCGCCGTCCCAACCTTCGCTCTCTCTCTCCCGCTACTCTCTCCTCTTCCATCCTATCATCTCTTCCCTCTGCTCAAACCTTCTCCAACCTATCTCCTGATTCTGCCTCCTCAACCCTCCTCTCCTCCCTTTCTGCATCCTTTGATTTTCTCTGTCCCCTATCCTCCAGGCCGGCTCGGTCCTCCCCTCCTGCTCCGTGGCTCGACGACTCACTGCGAGCTCACAGAACAGGGCTCCGGGCAGCCGAGCGGAAATGGAGGAAAACTCGCCTCCCTGCGGACCTGGCATCCTTTCACTCCCTCCTCTCTACATTCTTCTCTTCTGTCTCTGCTGCTAAAGCCACTTTCTACCACTCTAAATTCCAAGCATCTGCCTCTAACCCTAGGAAGCTCTTTGCTACCTTCTCCTCCCTCCTGAATCCTCCTCCCCCTCCCCCCCCTCCTCCCTCTCTGCGGATGACTTCGTCAACCATTTTGAAAAGAAGGTTGACGATATCCGATCCTCGTTTGCTAAGTCAAACGACACCGCTGGTCCTGCTCACACTGCCCTACCCTGTGCTTTGACCTCTTTCTCCCCTCTCTCTCCAGATGAAATCTCGCGTCTTGTGACGGCCGGCCGCCCAACAACCTGCCCACTTGACCCTATCCCTTCCTCTCTTCTCCAGACCATTTCCGGAGACCTTCTCCCCTACCTCACCTCGCTCATCAACTCATCCTTGACCGCTGGCTACGTCCCTTCCGTCTTCAAGAGAGCGAGAGTTGCACCCCTTCTGAAAAAACCTACACTCGATCCCTCCGATGTCAACAACTACAGACCAGTATCCCTTCTTTCTTTTCTCTCCAAAACTCTTGAACGTGCCGTCCTTGGCCAGCTCTCCTGCTATCTCTCTCAGAATGACCTTCTTGATCCTAATCAGTCAGGTTTCAAGACTGGGCATTCAACTGAGACTGCTCTTCTCTGTGTCACGGAGGCTCTCCGCACTGCTAAAGCTAACTCTCTTTCCTCTGCTCTCATCCTTCTAGACCTATCTGCTGCCTTTGATACTGTGAACCATCAGATCCTCCTCTCCACCCTCTCCGAGTTGGGCATCTCCGGCGCGGCCCACGCTTGGATTGCGTCCTACCTGACATGTCGCTCCTACCAGGTGGCGTGGCGAGAATCTGTCTCCGCATGTGCAAATAGTTAAAGTACAAAAGGGAAAATAAATAAACATAAATATGGGTTGTATTTACAATAGTGTTTGTTCTTCACTGGTTGCCCTTTTCTTGTGGTAACTGGTCACAAATCCTTCTGCTGTAATGGCACGCTGTAATGGCAACCAATAGATATAGGAGTTTATCAAAATTGGATTCGTTTTTTTATTCTATGTGGGTCAATGTAATCTGAGGGAAATATGTGTCTCTAATATGGACATACATTTGGCAGGAAGTCAGCTCAGTTTCCACCTCATCTTGTGGGCAGTGTGCACATAGCCTGTCTTCTTTTGAGAGCCAGGTCAGCCTACCGTGGCCTCTCTCAATAGCAAGGCCATGTTCACTGAGTCTGTACATAGTTAAAGCTTTGCTTAATTTTGGGCCAGTCATAGTGGTCAGGTATTCTGCCACTGTGTACTCTCTATTCTAGTTTGCTCTGTTGTTTGGTTCATTCTTTCCAAAGTGTCAAGTAAATATCTTTTTGTTTTCTCATGATTTGCTTGGGTCTAATTGTGTTGCTGTCCTGGTGCTCTGTTTGTGTTTGTGAACAGAGCCCCAGGACCAGCTTGCTTTGTGGACTCTTCTCCAGGTTAACCTCTGTAGGTGATGGCTATGTTATGGAAAGTTTGGGAATTGCTTCCTTTTAGGTGGTTGTAGAATTGAATGGCTATTTTCTGGATTTTAATAATTAGCGGGTATCAGCCTAATTCTGCTCTGCATGCATTATTTGGTGTTTTACATTGTACACTGAGGATATTTTAGCAGAATTGGATTTTGTCCCATTTTGTGAGTGCTTGGTTGGTGAGTGGACCCCAGACCTCACAACCATAAAGGGCAATGGGTTAAATAACTCATTCAAGTATTTTTTGTCAGATCCTAATTTGTATCTGGTATCTCTCTCTCTCTCTCTCTCTCTCTTCCTTTCTCCTCTGTCTTTCCCATGCCTGTTGTCTGTGATTGTGGAGGTTTAAGGGATCCACCCACCCTCTCAGGAGGGGGTGCTGCTAATGATTTGGGAGCGTCTGAGCCACATGCACTCGCCAGATGGCTTTGTGTGCGTGGACACAAAGACACCGAGCACAGAACAACTGTGCCTACGTGCTTGTCTGTGCGTTTGTGTGTGTATGTGTGGGAAGCAGGGTTGAATTGAGAATGCTTCATAAATTCCAATTAAATTCTTGAATTTGAATTGAAATAGTAAACAGGATACATAATTGCAATTTGAATGAAAGGAAATATAATTTCATTCAGTGAAATTCAATGAAATTTAAATGTCTCTTCTATTCTATATTAGGTGTAGTCTATACAAATATACGTATTGTAAAGAAATTGTACCTGTATGTGAATATTCTAAGTTACTTTATTTCCAAGAATGCATTATTTTAACCCTGAAGTTGACCCTTCAAAAAGAAGCCAAACCAATGAAATGGTTGGTGGAAATATAATTGGCTATTCTAAGCACTAAGGTTATGTAACGGCCGTCTTTGAAGAGAGTAGACCAAGGCGCAGCGTGGTTAGTGCTCATCATTATTTTATTAAAGATAGAACACTTTAAACAAAAAAAATAAGAAACCGACAGCCAAACAGTTCTGTCAGGTGCAAAACACTAAACAGAAATGAACTACCCACAAACCCCAAAGGAAAACAGGCTGCCTAAGTATGACTCCCAATCAGCGACAACGATGTACAGCTGTCCCTGATTGAGAGCCATACCAGGCCAAAACAAAGAAATACAAAGCATAGAAAAAAGGACATAGAATGCCCACCCAAATCACACCCTGACCAAACCTAAATAGAGACATAAAAAAGGCTCTCTCAGGTCAGGGCGTGACAGGTTAAAAGAGCATATGAACATTGTTTCCAGAGAAAAGGATATACATAGAGATTCAATTAAACTCTCATGTTCTATGACTGAGTGACATTTATTTGAATTGCACTGAATAAAATTCTACTTCCTCTCACTCAAACTCAAATCAATTCAAATTATCCGTCTTGTAGGTTGTGGCCAATTCAATTTGAATTTCAGAGTTGAATGGGCGTCAATTCCAAAATTCTGAATTGAGCACAACCCTGGTGGGAGGGTATTTTAGGTCCAAATTTAAATGTTTGAGAAGCATATGCATTACCGTGGTAGCAATTAAAACGGAACACTGTAGAGATTCCGGGGAATATATCAGACCAGAGGTGAGGACGCAACAGTTCCCCTGACACAAGATTCAATTCAAACATTGCACTGTGGATTTTATTTGGAACACAGCCCTGCATGCCCACCATCACACAATTACTGTTGTTGTTTACGCAATCCAAAAATGGTCCATTTGAAAATAGGATCTTACAGTGTCAGGCTTTCACAAGGCACCTCATGTTGGTGCGCATAGAATGGAGCCATGAGTGCGTTCAGTTGCCTGTTCCACAGGCTCATTCTGTTCACAGTATGACAAACATAGGCTCATTCTGTTCAAACAACTCAGGGTATGACGCCATGTCATCCTCGTAACTGTACATCCAACGTAGCGATCATAAACGTTGAGTTTTATGATATGGAAATGGACGCGGGTGTGTGTGGTTTTGCTTGCGCGACATCAACGTGGTATTTACTATAATCTTCAATGTTTCATCTTTCAGAACACACCGACACCTCTTGGTTTACTGCATCGCTCAGAACATTTGCGAAAGTAGCCCAATTAGAGAGGGATTGGAGCATCTTCTCTTTGCTTGTGGTGCTCACGTTTAAAGCGTCTGTCAGTTAAATCTCAACGAGCGCTGTAAAGCGGAGACCCTGGGCCCTGACGTTATGTATAGCATGTTACTGTAGAGCCACTGCGTTCCAATGTATGTGCTTATCATTGACCAAATCTGGCATTTTCAACCCGTATACGGGCGGGAGTGTAAAGGGCTACTGAATTACATGTCAGTGATCACTGCTCTACTATTTCTGTCCCTCTTCTCTCTCGCTCTGTCTCTCCGTCTCTCACTCTTTCTCTCTCCAGTATAACCAGGAGTATGATGGTAACTTCATCAGTGCGGTGATTGTCTCTCTGATCCTCGCTGCTCTCTTTGGCCTTATCCATCTTCTGATGATGCCACAGTACGTACATACACACACACACACACACGCGCACGCACACACACAAGGAAACAGAAATGAATGAGACACAGAAAGTATGATGATAAGTTACTATGCACTTACAGTATATATAAACTTCATATCATAAACTCATACAAGCACACTCATTCACAATATATTTTGGTTTTAAATAATATTATTTATTTGTCCGTCCGTCCGTCCGTCTCTCTCTCTCTCTCTCTCTCTCTCTGTCTCTCTCTGTCTCTCTCTCTCTCTCTGTCTCTCTCTCTCTGTCTGTCTCTCTCTGTCTCTCTGTCTCTAGGGGACTGTTGGTGCTGCTGGTGCTGGTGCTGTGTGTGTGCTTCCATGTGGTCTGTGTGATGTATCTGTACATCACAAGTGTTCAGGTAGGGAAGTGTGTGCTAGTCTACTGAGTCTAGTGCTAGTCTATATGTCCCAAATTGCACTCGATTCCCTATAGGCCCTGCTCAAAAGTAGTGCACTAAATAGGGAATAGTGTACCTCTCCTCCTATATAAGAGTGTAGTGCCTGCAGAGTGGACTTACTGCCCATCCCCCTCCAATATAGTGCTTGAGTAATTTTTCACCTCTCACAGAGTCATTTCTCTTTTCCACTCCTCAGATATTAAAGTATGCAACTATCATTGAGATGAACTGGTAATTATACTCCTCTCTCTATCGCTCTCTCTATCTCTCTCTCTCTCTCTCTTCCTTCCCTCGCTTTAGTGTTTTCCAGGGTGTCTCACCATTAAGATCTGAACAGTGCTCTGTGTGTTTCTAGTCTTGCTGACCTACTCTGTCACCCAAGCCTGTGTGGTAAGTGTGTGAGTTTCGATGTCATCATGTACGTTTAAAATCTGGCAGCTCTTGGGCATGCTTTAAAACTCAGGTAAGCTATTAGACAGATATGCATGAGCTCCTCCCCCCTCATAACCTCTCCCTCTCTCTTTATACCTGCCCCCCAACCCCCTCACCGCTTCCCCCCCTACCTCCTCCAGGTGAGCTGCTTACCCTGGGTCTGGATGATCAGAGCTAACTCCAGCAGCAGCTCTGAGGAGACTGTTTTCATGGATACGCCGGGCGGGCCAGGGCCGGGGCCAGTGAATGGGACGGTAGCTGAGGGGGTGTGGCCGAGCGTTCCCTACGCTCTCCTCTCCTGCGTGGCCGGAACTCTCACCGTCGTCCCTTACCTCCGTGTCTCCTCGTTACCCAAGATCCTCCTGCTAGTCCTGCTCTCTGTCCTCTACACTGTCACCACGGAAACCAGCGGGTACCGTATCGCTGTGGGGTAAGGGGGGTGAAGGAACAAGGGGGTGAGGTTTGTTGGTAAGTTTGGTAAGTGTGTGTGTTTTAACGCTGTGTGTGTGTGTGTAGGGGAGGTTTGCTCCACCCTCGGGGGTATAATCCTGGGCTGGGTTTCCTGTTGTTTGCTGTAGCTCTGGCTCTACACTGCCGACAACTGGACCTCAAACTACGCCTTGACTACCTGTGGGCCACTCAGGTGAGTGGGTATTTCTGTGTGTGTGTGCGTGTGTGAGTGTGAGAAAAAGAGAAAGTTCAGTAATATGTGTGTGTATATGTGTCATTATAAATTGGGTGGTTCGAGTCCTGAATGCTGATTGGCTGATAGCCGTGGTATATCAGACCGTATACATCAGGTACGACAAAACATTTATTTTTACTGCTCTAATTACGTTGGTAACCAGTTTATAATAGAATAAGGCACCTCGGGGGCTTGTGGTATATGGTCAAAATACCACGGCTATGGGCTGTGTCGGGCCTCGGGCCTTATTGCTTAATTATACCTTTATTTTATATATTTTTATTTTAGGGGGTAGATCAGCTTTAATATTGCAGATAGATTGTAGCTTTCATCAATGTAATTGTCTGCATAATTTCCAATCCCCCATATATGTGTTTTTTGTGTGTGTGTGTATATATATATATATATATACACACACACACACACACACACACACACACACACACACACACACACACACACACACACATACATATATATATAGTACCAGTCATAAGTTTGGACACACTTACTCATTCAATGGTTTTTCTTTATTTTTAATATTTTTTACATTATAGAATAATAGTGAAGACATCAAAACTATGAAATAACACATATGGAATCATGTAGTAACCAAAAAAGTGTTAAACAAATCAAAATATATTTTATATTCTTCAAAGTAGCCACCCTTTGCCTTTATGACAGCTTTGCAAACTCTTGGCATTCTCTCAACCCGCTTCATGAGGTAGTCACCTGGAACGCATTTCAATTAACAGGTGTGCCTTGTTAAAAGTGAATGTGTGTAACTTCTTTCCTTCTAAATGCATTTGAGACAATCAGTTGTGTTAAGACAAGGTAGGGATGGTATGCAGAAGACAGCCCTATTTGGTAAAATGCCAAGTCCATATTATGGCAAGAACAGCTCAGATAAGCAAAGAGAAACAACAGTCCATCATTACTTTAAGACATGAAGATCAGTCAAAGAGGAAAATTTCAAGAACTTTTAATGTTTTTTCAAGTGCAGTCGCAAAAACCATCAAGCACTATGATGAAACTGGCTCTGATGAGGACCGCCACAGGAAAAGAAGACCCAGAGTTACCTCTGCTGCAGATGATACGTTCATTAGAGTTACCAGCCTCAGAAATTACAGCCAAAATAAATGTAAATGTTCAAGTAACAGACACAGCTCAACATCAACTGTTCAGAGACTGCATGAACCAGGCCTTTGTGGTTGAATTGCTGCAAAGAAACCACTACTAAAGGACACCAATAATAAGAAAAGACTTGCTTGGGCCAAGAAACATGAGCAACGGACATTAAACCGGTGGAAATCTGTCCAATGGTCTGATGAGTCCAAATGTGAGATTTTTGGTTCCAACCAAAAATCACTGTCTTTATGAGACGCAGAGTAGGTGAACGGATGATCTCCGCATGTGTGGTTCCCACTGTGAAGCATGGAGGAGAAAGTGTGATGGTGTGGGGATGTTTTGCCGGTGACACTGTCAGTGATTTATTTACAATTCAAGGCACACTTAACCAGCATGGTTACCACAGCATTCTACAGCGATACGACATCCCATCTAGTTTGCGCTTAGTAGGACTATCATTTGTTTTTCAACAAAACAATGACCCAACACACCTCCAGGCTGTGTAAGGGCTATTTGACCAAGAAGGAGAGTGATGGAGTCCTGCGTCAGATGTATATGTATATCAGATCTATATGTAATTATTGTGGCAAACCTCTTCAAAGCTAGGAGCGTTTGTCACAAATTAAGTGAGAAACTGTCACCAAAGTCAGCCCAGAATTAAAGTTCTTTCGAACATGACAGTACCTGTATGTTTGTTTCTCTGTCCTGGTCCACCCAGGCCACAGGTAAGGTCAAGGATAGCAGGGTTCGGTACACAAATCTGGTTCTCGGTAGGTCCAGGTCTAAACGCCAACAGGTAAGTCCAAAACAGTCCAGCTCGTACACGGTAAATCCAGCCAATGTAGAATGTCTCTCTCTCTCTATGGTTCATAGATCCTTCCCGCCCTCTCTCTCTCTTCCTGGTTTTTCTTGACCTTTTATCTGTGGGTCGGCTCCACCTTCTGAGGGTTCCCCTTGCTTCTGGGAATTGTAGTTTTGGCAGTCGGCCATTTTGTGATCTGTAGTTCTGATCGGGGTGGCCATTTTAGTGATCGGGCAGAGCCCGTTTATTAGTTCTGCCCTCACATATCTGCCATTTATCACTCGACCCCCTTCTTTGCCACACATCTCCCCCCCTAGATCCGACCCCCTAGGTCGGGCTACCGCAGCAAAATATGCGTGCATGCGGGATAACCCATCCACATTTCCCATTTCCTTTCCTGCTCTGTGTTTCAAGTCAAAGTGAAACGGTTGGAGACTCAAAAACCACCGCATCACCCGAGCGTTCTTCTCTTTAGCCCTATGCATCCAGGTGAGTGGTGCATGGTCACTGATGAGGGTGAAGTGGCGCCCCAGCAGGTAGTATTTCAGGCTTTCCAGAGCCCACTTTACTGCCAGCGCCTCTTTCTCAACAACTGAGTAGTTGGTTTCCCGTGGTTCCAGCTTCCTGCTTAAAAACAGGATGGGGTGTTCCACCCCTTCTACCTCTTGGGACAGCACTGCTCCCAAGCCGACCTCTGAAGCATCCGTCTGAACCACAAACTCTCTCTCAAAGTCTGGTACCACCAGCACTGGATTACAGCAGAGGGCCTCCTGTAATGTCCTAAATGCTTTGGTGGCCCTTTCATCCCACTTGACCATGTTTGGCCCTCTGGCTCTAGTCATGTCGGTGAGTGGGGCGGCCACTGTGGCATAACTTGGGATGAACTTCCGGTAGTACCCGGTCAGCCCTAGGAAGGCTCGAACCTGCTTCTTATTTACTGGTTTCGGCCATTCTCTAATTGCCTCCACCTTCTTACGTTGGGGTTTGATTAATCCTCTTCCCACGGTGTATCCCAGATACTCCGTTTCCTCTAACCCCACATAACACTTGGCAGGGTTCGCCGTGAGCCCTGCCTTTCTAAGGGCGTCTAACACCGCCTGTACCCGGGGTAAGTGGGATTCCCAATCTGGGCTGTAGATCCCCACGTCATCTAAATAAGCTGCGGCGTATGCTTGGTGCGGTTTTAGGACCTTGTCCATGAGCCGTTGAAAGGTGGCTGGGGCCCCGTGTAGGCCGAATGGCATGACGGTGTATTGAAACAAACCGTCAGGGGTTGCAAATGCTGTCTTTTCTTTGGCCCTGGGGGTCAGAGGAATTTGCCAGTACCCTTTTGTCAGGTCCAGGGTCGTAATGTACCGAGCTTTACCAATTTTCTCCAGTAGTTCGTCTACTCTGGGCATGGGGTAGGCATCAAACTTGGAGATTTCATTTACCTTCCGAAAGTCGTTACAGAACCGCAAAGACCCATCGGGCTTGGAGACCATCACAATTGGGCTAGACCACTCACTATGTGACTCTTCGATCACTCCAGCTGTCAACATTTTCTCCGTCTCTGCTCTAAATCGCTGCCTGTCGAGCCTCGGGTACCCGATATGGCCTCATGCTCACTTTTCTCCCTGGTAGGGAAACGATATCATGAGCTGTAACCTCAGTTCGGCCGGGTACTTCTGAAAACACATCTCTGTTTTTCTGGATCAGGGTCTTTACTTCCTGTACTTGTGCTGGGGACAAAGTAGGTGAAATATTTACTTCAGCTGTCTCCTGAGTGTGTGTGGGGTACGTGACCATTAGTGTTTCTCTCTCTCTCCATGCTTTTAACAGGTTTATGTGATAGATCTGTTCCTGGGGCCGTCGACCTGGCTGTCGGATCCGATAATTAACTTCTCCTATTCTCTCCAGTACTTCATATGGTCCTTTCCATGTGGCTAGTAGTTTGCACTCTACCGTGGGGATCAGCACTAACACCTTATCTCCCGGTTGAAATTCCCTCAGGGTAGCCTGCCGGTTATAAGTGTGCCGCTGGTGCTCTTGTGCTTGTCTCATGTGCTCTCTGACGATGGGCATGACTGTGGCTATCCTGTTTTGCATTGCCGTATACGGGGTGGATTGGTGTTCCCAGGTTTCCCGGGCAATGTCTAAGATTCCCCGGGGGTGCCTCCCATATACCAGCTCGAAGGGAGAAAACCCCAGCGAGGCTTGAGGAACCTCTCTAATGGCAAACATCAGATATGGCAACATGCAATCCCAGTTTTTCCCATCCTTGTCGATTACCTTCCTGAGCATTGACTTCAGGGTCCGGTTGAATCTCTCAACCAGCCCGTCCGTCTGTGGATGGTAAACCGATGTCCTCAACTGTTTCACCTGCCACAATTTACAAAGGTCTGCCATAAGGCGGGACATAAAGGGGGTCCCCTGGTCAGTAAGGATCTCCTTTGGGACCCCAACCCTGGTGAACAATAGCACTAGTTCCTTGGCGATATTTTTGGAAGCCATTGTCCGAAGGGGAATGGCTTCTGGGTAGCGAGTGGCGTAATCTAGAATGACCAGAATGTATTGGTGCCCTCTGGCAGATTTGGGTAGTGGGCCCACTATGTCCATCGCTATCCTCTCAAATGGCGTTTCGATTATGGGGAGTGGCACTAACGGGCTTCTAAACGCTGGTCGGGGAGCTGTTACCTGGCACTCCGGGCACTCTCCACAATGCCGAGCCACTTCAGCCTGAATTCCTGGCCAGTAAAACCTCCTTACAATCCGGTCTCGGGTTTTATCGATACCAAGGTGTCCACCCAGAATGTGCCCATGAGTTAGATCCAGTACTGTCTTTCTGTACCGGGTGGGGACCAACAACTGTTCCACCACATCAACCCCTATTTTTGAGACTCTGTACACCAAACCATTTTTCATGATGAAGTGGGGAAAACTATTAGGCATCATCCTATCATTTATGGGAGTACCATCTATGACCTGCACGTCTGCTCTGGCTTGCTGCAGGGTTGGATCCTGGTGTTGGGCCGTCCCGAAATTAGTCATGGACCCTGCCAGGTCTGCTGGTTCTAGATAGTCGTCCTCTGGATTCAGATCGACCCCAGCCCCACTAGTACTGGGCTGTTCATTATCAACGAGGTTTGCCACTTCATCCTCATCCTCCCCTACTAGTACCTGTGAGGTTGGCCCCTGGGAGACCTCTTTTCTTGACCTTGGTTGAAGGCCCCATGCTTCTTCCTGCTTGGTCAGGGTTGTTGGCTTCTCAAATATGCCGTTCTTTTTACCTAACTTTGCAAAGTTAGGAAAGTATCTACCCAATATTACATCATATGGCATCTTTGGGACCACGCCGACCTCATAATCCAGCAGACCGTCCTCTGTTTGTATGCTCACTAATGCTGTGGGGTACAGACGGGTATCCCCATGAATGCACGTAACACTGATATCCCGACTTGTATCCAGTTTATGCGTCGGCACTAGGTTTGCAACGACCAGGGTTAGCATACTGCCGGAATCCAGTAGTGCTTCAACCTCCTTCCCTTCAACCTTCACCCTGCACATATGTTTGTTTCTTGATCTTTCAAGTACAGTGGTTACCACGGGACATGCATACCATATCTCATCTTCTTTTTCACCGAGGTTACATTGCATTGGCTCTTCTTTAATAGGGCAGTAGGCTGCAATATGTCCCGGTCGATTACAATTGTAACAGGTAATAGGGTTCCGGGGGGGAGACCTCCTCGACCCCCAGTCCCGGTTTCCGGTTTTTCCCTTAGTGTCTCGGCCCGATTCTGATTCTTTCCTCATGGCCCCACGCTGCTCTCCTCCCCCTCCCCCTGTTGGCACAGTCTTAACCTGTCCGCTGGTTCGCCCAGGCCTGGGGAATGGGAATCTTTCCTCCTGCGCCTGCTCAGCTGTTCCTGCCGTACAATACCGTTCAACCAGGCCCACGAGATGGTCGGCGGAAAGTACCTCGTTCTGGCCAACCCATCGTCGCACTTCTTGGGGTAGACCTCGCTGAAACTGGTTGAGTACGATGGTCTCGACGACCTCGGCGGACGAACGGGTCTCCGGTCGCAACCATTTCCGTGCCAGGTGAATCAAGTCGAACATCTGTGTTCGGGGGGGTTGTCCCGGTCTGTAGGACCACTGGTGGAAGCGGTGTGCCCTCACGGTATCGGTCACTCCCAGTCTAGTCAGAATCTCTCCCTTGAGTTTATCGTAATCCTGTGCATCCTTCAACTCCAGGTCGAAATATGCTTTTTGAGCATCCCCTGCCAGGTATGGTGCCAGAAGCCCTGCCCATTCTTCTTTCGGCCACTTCTCCCTCTCTGCCGTCCTTTCGAAGGTGGTAAGATATGCTTCCACATCATCATGCGCTGTCATTTTTTGAAGAAAATGATTGGCCCACCTTTGGGTATTTGCAGCTGGTAACTGAGCCCCAATTTGGTCCGCTAGCCCCTTTAGGCCTTCTCTTAACTCCCGGGTGTTTCTCTCTTGCTCTTCTCTGAGCAGCTGGTTGGTGTGGTGCTGGACCTGTAACGTGTCCTGATACATTCGCATTGCATCCTGATGAGCTATTTGTTGAGCTCTAGTTGCCTCTTGTTGGGCGGCCACCGCTTGTAACAGGGCCTGTATGGCTCCCTCCATACTAATTTTCCTGAAAAAACTGTCCTAACCAAACAAAGCCACAAAAAAAACACAAAAAAAACCTGACTCCCCTTTGGAGTGCTAACTAAACTTTTTTTTAATTTATTTTTTTATTTTTTCTACCTAACCAGCGGTATGGTTAATCCAGTGCCCACATTCTCCACCACGTGTGGCAAACCTCTTCAAAGCTAGGAGCGTTTGTCACAAATTAAGTGAGAAACTGTCACCAAAGTCAGTCCAGAATTAAAGTTATTTCGAACATGACAGTACCTGTATGTTTGTTTCTCTGTCCTGGTCCACCCAGGCCACAGGTAAGGTCAAGGATAGCAGGGTTCGGTACACAAATCTGGTTCTCGGTAGGTCCAGGTCTAAACGCCAACAGGTAAGTCCAAAACAGTCCAGCTCGTACACGGTAAATCCAGCCAATGTATTATTTGTATTGTCTTTTCTGATGGATTAAACTGAATTTGCAACCAACTTTCTATTTCTTGTTTTAAAAATAGCAATATTTTGGAGATTATTTAATTTCCATATAACCGGAAGTGAGAGGTTGTAATTTGAATAAAGTGAAAAAGGCCATTCTTAGACAAGGGTGAGACATTCTTACTAATCTCCAAGAGAACCAGTTTGGATTTAAGTATAACTGTTGTATGACTGAAGCCTTTAGTGAGAGGTCTAATGCTTTAATATTTAATCATTTCTGCCCTCCGAATTCATATTCATTATATAAATAGGCTTGTTTAATTTTGTCTGGCTTGTCGTTCCAAATAAAATATATTTTTTGCTCATATACAGTGGGGGAAAAAGGTATTTGATCCCCTGCTGATTTTGTACGTTTGCCCACTTACAAAGAAATTATCAGTCTATAATTTTAATGGTAGGTTTATTTGAACAGTGAGAGACAGAATAACAGCAAAAAAATCCAGAAAAACGCATGTCAAAAATGTTATAAAATGATTTGCATTTTAATGAGGGAAATAAGTATTTGACCCCTCTGCAAAACATGACTTAGTACATGGTGGCAAAACCCTTGTTGGCAATCACAGAGGCCAGACATTTCTTGTAGTTGGCCACCAGGTTTGCACACATCTCTGGAGGGATTTTGTCCCACTCCTCTTTGCAGATCTTCTCCAAGTCATTAAGGTTTCGAGACTGACGTTTGGCAACTCGAACCTTCAGCTCCCTCCACAGATTTTCTATGGGATTAAGGTCTGGAGACTGGCTAGGCAACTCCAGGACCTTAATGTACTTCTTCTTGGGCCACTCCTTTGTTGCCTTGGCCGTGTGTTTTGGGTCATTGTCATGCTGGAATACCCATCCACGACCCATTTTCAATGCCCTGGCTGAGGGAAGGATGTTCTCGCCCAAGATTTGACGGTACATGGCCCCGTCCATCGTCCCTTTGATGCGGTGAAGTTGTCCTGTCCTCTTAGCAGAAAAACACCCCCAAAGCATAATGTTTCCACCTCCATGTTTGACGGTGGAGATGGTGTTCTTGGGGTCATAGGCAGCATTCCTCCTCCTCCAAACACGGCGAGTTGAGTTGATGCCAAAGAGCTCCATTTTGGTCTCATCTGACCACAACACTTTCACCAGTCGTCCTCTGAATCATTCAGATGTTCATTGGCTAATTTCAGACAGGCATGTATATGTATTCTTGAGCAGGGGGACCTTGCGGGCGCTGCAGGATTTCAGTCCTTCACGGCGTAGTGTGTTACCAATTGTTTTCTTGGTGACTATGGTCCCAGCTGCCTTGAGATCATTGACAAGATCCTCCCGTGTAGTTCTGGGCTGATTCCTCACCATTCCCATGATCATTGCAACCCCACGAGGTGAGAGCTTGCATGGAGCCCCAGGCCGAGGGATATTGACAGTTCTTTTGTGTTTCTTCCATTTGCGAATAATCGCACCAAATGTTGTCACCTTCTCACCAAGCTGCTTGGCGATGGTCTTGTAGCCCATTCCAGCCTTGTATATGTCTACAATCTTGTCCCTGACATCCTTGGAGAGCTCTTTGGTCTTGGCCATGGTGGAGAGTTTGGAATCTGATTGATTGATTGCTTCTGTGGACAGGTGTCTTTTTTACAGGTAACAAGCTGCGGTTAGGAGCACTCCCTTTAAGAGTGTGCTCCTAACCTGTATAAAAGACACCTAGGGGCCAGAAATCTTTCTGATTTAGAGGGGGTCAAATACTTATTTCCCTCATTAAAATGCAAATCAATTTATAACATTTTTTACATACGTTTTTCTGGATATTTTTGTTGTTATTCTGTCTCTCACTGTTCAAATAAACCTACCATTAAAATTAGAGACCGATCCTTTCTTTATCAGTGGGCAAATGTACAAAATCAGCAGGGGATCAAATACTTCCCCCCCCCCCCCACTGTAATTAAAAAAACAAGTCGCTAGGTGTAGGTAAGGCCATAAGCAAATAGGTAAACATGGATATGACTAAAGAGTTAATCAGGGTGATTTCTCCACAAATCGACCGGTATTTTCCTTTCCATGGTACCAAGATCTTATCTATTTTTGCTAACTTTCTATTCTAATGTATTGTAGTGAGATCATTTCTTTCTTTCGGGATATGAGTATGTCCACATCACTGTCAGACCATTTTGTTGGTAAACCAAGCGGTAATGTAAAAGTTTTTTTGTGATCCAATATGTAATATATTACACTTATCATACTTTTTCTAACCTCTATGGATTACAACAAAATTATCTAAATCCTCTTTGAGGATGTGGAGGGATCCAAATTGTGGATTTAAAAGAAAACATGAATCATCAGAGTACAATGCCCTGGGTTTCTAGCCCCTTGATATTATTGTTGGATCTGATTTTATTTCAATGGCCATAATAAATAGATATGCCGATAGTGGACAACTTTAATTTACTCCTCTTGACAGTTTACATTTTTCCACAATTGTTTAGACACGTTTGCTGAATCTTTGGGCCATTTTCCCCAAACTCTAAACACAAAACCGCAAACACAAAATGCTAAATTGTACAAATATCTAGCAAAAGCAAACACTGCATTCAAAACGGTTTTATCTCTTTCCAAAATGTTTTTTTTTGCATCGAAATGACACGCGTCATATGAATAGATCTGTCTACCAACCAACAACAATCACGATCTACTGGTTGATCGCGGAGTGCTTGCCAGTCGATCGTGAGATTTTTATTTATTTTTTATATATATATATGATTATACATCCACTAAAATTCAGCCACACAAATCAATGCCTATAATCGACAGTCCTCCATTCACAGCAATGTCTGAAAAGTCATGTGATTTACATAAAATATGACCATTCCCTGCCCACTTATTGACGTATGCCTAGTTAGTGCGGTCAGATGCCACCCGCCAACTCCAGGTCGAGGTCACGGTGATGCCAGGCAGGTAGCTAGCTAGCTAACTTTGTAGCCATATTCGTTCTTAAGTTGTGTGGTCAACAGCAGCAATAATGAGTGAAGGGAAGGATACAAAAAAACAGAAAACGTATCATTTCCACAAGGAATGGGAGGTGGATTCTATTTTCGTCATGTCAAACTCAAAATGTGTTTGCCTCATCTGCCATAATAGCATCGCTATCCCAAAGAAAGGTAAAAGAACAACATTTTAAAACCACACACAAAACCCAGAAAATTGATTTTCCAGCAAAGACTGAATTACGAAGAAGAAAGGTACAAGAATTAAACAATCAACTTGCAGTGCAATTTTCACAAGGCCTGTGACCAAAGGGGTGGCGGCAACCATAGCATCTTATCGTGTGAGTCACGTTCTTGCTAAGCATAAAAAGTTGTTCAAAGATGGGGAGTTGGATCAAGGAAGCATTTACTGAGGCTACCGACTTAATGTTTGGAGATTTTAAGAATAAGACTGAAATTATGGCTGCCATCAATGACATTCAGTTGTCCAGAAATACGGTGACAAGAAGATATGAGGGAATAGCGGAGAACCTCAAGGATCAACTGAAGAAGGATATCGACAACTGCGAGTGTTATTCCCTCCAGTTTGACGAGTCCACAGATATGGTAGATGTGGCATAGTTATGCACTTTCATAAGAATGGTATTTGACAACATGAGTACAAAGGACGAACTACTCACCATTTTGCCACTGAAATGACATACAAGGGGCGAAGATATTTTTCAAGGTTTTATGGAGTTTGCTAACTAATTCCAACTGCCCTTTTGTAAGCTTGTCTCCATTACTCCATTAGTATCCGGCAACAGCGTGCAGTCCAGAGTATCCGGCAACAGCGTGCAGTCCAGAGTATCCGGCAACAGCGTGCAGTCCAGATTATCCGGCAACAGCGTGCAGTCCAGAGTATCCGGCAACAGCGTGCAGTCCAGACTATCCGGCAACAGCGTGCAGTCCAGACTATCCGGCAACAGCGTGCAGTCCAGACTATCCGGCAACAGCGTGCAGTCCAGGCTATCCGGCAACAGCGTGCAGTCCAGGCTATCCGGCAACAGCGTGCAGTCCAGGCTATCCGGCAACAGCGTGCAGTCCAGGCTATCCGGCAACAGCGTGCAGTCCAGGCTATCCGGCAACAGCGTGCAGTCCAGGCTATCCGGCAACAGCGTGCAGTCCAGCTATCCGGCAACAGCGTGCAGTCCAGGCTATCCGGCAACAGCGTGCAGTCCAGGCTATCCGGCAACAGCGTGCAGTCCAGGCTATCCGGCAACAGCGTGCAGTCCAGACTATCCGGCAACAGCGTGCAGTCCGGAGTATCCGTCACCAGCGTGCAGTCCAGAGTATCCGGCAACAGTGTCCAGTCCGGAACCGAGGGAGTCTGCCTGCGACCCGGAACCGAAGGAATCTGCCTGCGACCCGGAACCAAAGGAATCTGCCTGCGACCCGGAACCGAAGGAATCTGCCTGCGACCCGGAACCGGGTGAGTCTGCCTGCGACCCGGAACCGAGGGAGTCTGCCTGCGACCCGGAACCAAGTGAGTCTGTATGGGATCTGGAACTGAATAAGTGTTTGATTAACTGTGAACTAACTCAGACTCAGCCTACGATCCGGAACGGATTGAGTCTGCCTACGACCTGGAACTGAGTGAGTCTGACTACGGTCCGGAGCCAAGCAAGTCTGTCTACTGTCTGGAGGGCAGTAGGCCCGAACCAGAGCCACCTCCAGGATAGGTGGGTTGGGGAGGGGGGGTGTAGCACAAGTGCCGTCGTTGACGGCAGCCACCCTCCCTTCCCTCCCTTTTTTTTGTTTAGGGGGTATTTGATTTTGGGTTTTGTTGTGGTATTGGTCAATTTTTGTGGTTTCTTTTTTAGGTGCATTCGGGGTATGCACCTTCAGGGGGGGTACTGTCACGTCCTGACCAGCAGAGGGAGTAGTTGTTTAGTATTTTTGGTCAGGACGTGGCAGAAGTACTGTGTTGTATGTGTTTTTCTGGTATTTCTGTTTCTATGTTGGTCTGTGTGGCTCCCGATCAGGGACAGCTGGTTATCGTTGTTCCTGATTGGGAGTCATATATTAGGAGTGTGTTTGTCACCTGGTTTTTGTGGGTTGTTTTATTTCGTTAGCACTGCTATTATTGTAAGTATAGCCTGGTAACCTGTCTTTAGTCGTTCTTGTTTTCCCGTGTTTACTTTATTCTAATATAATTAAAGATGAGTATTCACATCCCGGCTGCGTTTTGGTCTATTTAACACGGCTACATTTGTGACAGTTTGACGGCCGTTTCACTGACTTTGCATCACTTTAGCCTATTGCCACTTATATGTGCTTTCCGTTTGGCACAGACATAAATGTGGAAGTCATTGCCTCCAAAATGGGATCACTTTTTCAGTTGAACACAGCTATAGCAGAAACTGAAATTCTCACCCTTCAAAATGACATTCAGCTGAAATCCAAGGCAACCACTGAGATGAAGGAAGTGTTCTGGGAGCTACTGCTAGAGGAGAAGTATCCCAACATAAGAAAATGTGCTCTGAACTTATCAGCCCTTTTTGGATCAACCAACGTCTGTGAGTCAAGCTGCTACAGCCCTGACTATGGAAAAACTACTTGCCTCCACCCAATGCAAAAAGTCACACTAAGGTAGGAAATGAAATTAGTTGCACTTAGTTGTGGAAAACATGTTATTGGTCCACATATTTGGATGTCATAGCGGCAGGTCCATACTCAGTGGTTTGTTGCGTTTCATACATTTTGTTGTTTGGTTTCGATTTAGAGACTGGTAGATCTCATCAGGCTGGCAAATTAAAAAGTAGATCTCACGTCAAAGAAGGTTGGACACACCTGCTGTAGCTGGTTGTAAAAGATTGTTACAGTAATGTATACCTACTCAAATATACATAAATAAACAGTATTTTTGAACACTTGTGTTTTGTATGTAACACTTTCCATACCCAACAGGAGAAAATCAGGAAAAACATTCAGTAAGATAAAGGGTTTTCTGTACAAAAAAAAAATATGAAAGTGGCTCATTCTTTCAAAACTCTAAATACAAAATGACAAAAACATGCAAAATGTAAGAAAAAAGACATTAGGCTGCATCCTGCCTCATATTTTGGTCTGGCGATGTTCTCCCTGGCTAAACAGCGGGGAAGAATCTTCTGGAGTGACGGATCCAGCCGCCGAAAGCCCCCACATCAACTTCACAACATGCATCTTCCATTGCCTGGAGAAGAGGCATGCGTGCGAGGGGATGGTGGTCATACACCTTCCATCGCCATTCCGAAAAAAACTCTTCAATTGGGTTTAGGAATGGGGAATATAGTGGGAGGTATAGATCAATAAATTGTAGGTGGTTGTTGAACCAGTTGCGGAACAGAATCCTGGTGGAAACTCACATCCCAGATGACAACATACCTGGGCTGCTCTGGTCCACCCCTCTGCTTGGCTGGAATGAGGATGCCATGTGTGTCCAGGAATGTGATGAAAAGGGCGGTGTTGTAGGGACCAAGGTTGGCATGGTGATGGAGGATGCCTTGCTGGCTAATGGCTGCGCACATAGTGATATTCCCTTCACGCTGTCCATGGACATTCACAATGGCACGGTGGCCAATAATGTTCCGTCCCCATCTTTTGGCTAGGTTGAAGCCAGCCTCATCAATGTAAATATAAACGTGCTGAATTGCAGCGGCATCCAGCTCCAAGACTCTCTGAAACAGACAAGACAATATGTGACATAGATCTAGAGCAGTCAATATGGTGAGGCACAATACACTGGATTAAAGTACTGTAATGTGTCTATACAGTGCTGATATGATAGTAAATTCAGAGTATAGTATTTACTTGCACATATTCGTAGCGCTGTTCTTTAACCCTCTCTGAGTTTCGCTCAAATGACACCCTGTAAACCTGTTTCATCCGGATTTGGTTGCACTGTAATACACGATCCAATCCCAGCTGGTGAATGTTATTGAATATTGTGTTGTCTGCAATTATGTGGTTCTGGATTTCTCGTTGTCTAATGGTATTGTTTGCCACCACCGTGTTCACAATAGCAGTCTCCTGTTCTGGTGTGAACAGCCGGTGTCTTCCACCATGGCCTGGCCATCTCTCAGTTCTGCAGTAGATCCACAAATATATGATTGATTACAGTAAGCTAAAATAATCTATTTTCTTTCAATATGAAATTACATTACTGTAACATTGGCCAACAATCACTGAGTAACATAGGCCTACTGATATGTCGGACTGCAGTATACTACATTATACATACATAAAGAGCATAGTGTAGATGGTAGGTAACTTACCAGTTGTCATTTCTGAATGTACGGATGATGGATGCAACCGTGTAGCGGCTCAGGTTGGGCTGAACTCTCTGCCCAGCCTCCCTCATACTCAATCCATGGTTGAGCACATACTCAACCAATGTGGCCCTGATCTCATCTGAGACAACTGTCCTTCCTCGTCCTCCTCTTCCTCCTATTACTCTCACTCCTTCACCTCTAGCTCTTGCTTCACCATTGACTTCCATTTTTCTCCAAAACAGGAGAGCTCATCTGTGGCCTTTTATAGTGCTAAGTGAACAATTCAGCAACTAGTGTTTACACCTGTGAGGAGTGGGTGTTGCCAATTGGTGTGTAGAGCTTGGCATTGTGATTGGCGTTGCTTTCCAAAGGGACTAAAGAGATTTTAATTTTGAATGTTGTGCCTAATGTAGAGAACTGTGTGTAGTGTTTTGCAAAAAGTGTGATATAGAATTGAAAACTGAGTGTAAAGCAGGAATTGTGCTTGCAATTTTGCAGACTTGGTTTAGGGATTTGGTACATGAGTTTCAGGTTTCGGTGATTGCGTTTCAAGTTCCAATTTTAGTGTGTAAACAATTGGGAAAAACTGTAATACTTCCTGAGAAGTAGCCATTATTGAATATTTTACACCTAGGGTTATTTTACACCTAAGTGATTCTCCAAAATGGAAATATTCCTTGCATTGTCATTCTTTATCAAAAGCCTTTTCAAAGTCAGCTATGAATACCAGGCCTGGTTTCCCAGATTTTTCATAGTGTTCTATTGTTTCCAGTACTTGTCTTATATTATCTCCAATGTATCGTCCATGTAAAAAACATGGCTGATTAGGATGAATAATATCCAACAATACCTTTTTTAATTCTATGCACTATGCATTTTGCCATACTTTTTGCATCACAACACTGAAGTGTAAGGGGCCTCAAATGTTTTAAATGGACTGGATCTTTATTATTACCACTTGGGTCCGGCCTGTTTCAGTAGTAATGAAATCAGACCTTGTTGAGTATCTCATAATCTAGCCTTTTTATAGGACCTCTACAGGATTGGTGGGTCTCCTATGGAACGGTTGAGCTAACGTAGGCTGTGATTAGCATGAGGTTGTAAGTAACAAGAACATTTCCCAGGACATAGACATATCTGATATTGGCAGAAAGCTTAAATTCTTGTTAATCTAACTGGACTGTCCAATTTAAAGTAGCTATTACAGTGAACGAATACCATGCTATTGTTTGAGGAGAGTGTACAGTTATGAACTTCAAAGTGTATTAATAAACCAATTAGGCACATTTGGACAGTCTTGATACAACATTTTGAACAGAAATGCAATGGTTTGTTGGATCAGTCTAAAGCGTTGCACATACACTGCTCCCATCTAATGGCCAAAATCTAAATTGCGCCTGGGCTGGCATAATACATTTTGGCCTTTCTCTTGCATTTCAAAGATGATGCCCCCCCCCCCCCCAAAAAAAACATGTTTTTTTTCTTTGTATTATCTTTTACTAGATCTAATGTGTTATATTCTCCTACATTAATTTAACATTTCCACAAACTTCAAATTGTTTCCTTTCAAATGGTATCAAGAATATGCATATCCTTGCTTCAGGTCCTGAGCTACAGGGAGTTAGATTTGGGTATGTCATTTTAGGCGAAAATTGAAAAAGGGGCGGATCCTTAAGAGGATTTATAGGACTGGTTAAAACATACTAATAAAGGTCCTCTAAGTACATCAAAAAAGGTTTGCTATACCTCAACTGGTATGCCAGCCATCCCTGGAGTTTTCACAAACTTAAGGGCTTTAATTGCATCAGGAAGTTCCTCCTCAGTAATTTGGCCTTCACATGACTCTTTCTGTACAGCTGTTCATTTTACATTATTAACAGAAAGAAAATCCATACAATTATCTTTGGTTAGTGGAGATGGAGGAGACTGAAACAAAAACATATGCTTAATGTACTTTGCTACCTCTTTCAAAATATGGTTTGGTGAATTGTAGGTGACTCTGTGATTTGTAACAAGTTTCAGTAAAATATTTTTAGTATAATTTCTATGTTGAAGACAAAAAAATTATTTGGTGCATTTTTTCCCATATTCCATCCAGTTCACTTTATTTTTTATAAGACTACACTTGATCTTTCTTTAAGTTCCATTTCTTTTGGTTTGTCCTCTAACTTAGTGTGTGAGTCATTACCCCCCTCTAGTGATGAGGAAAAGCTATTACAGCTGAAATAGAATAGTTGAAAAGTCCTCTCAGAGCTCCAAGTCAAAACGAAGCCCCATTTATGGAAATCTGTACAAACTTAAAGGACTATCACTCTGTTATTCTGTCTGTATCCAGATGTGTTGGTTATTTATTGGTTTATTCTTAGCAGAAACCCTGATGAAGGAAGCTCGCAGTTCCAAATGGCACCCTATTCCCCATGTAGTGCACTATTTTTTTCCCAGAACCCTATAGGGGGTCCTGGTCAGTTAGGGGTTCTGGTCAAAAGTAGTGCACTATTTAGGAAATAGGGTGCCATTTGGTATGCAAACTAATACATTGCATCAGAGCAATAGAGATGTGGGGCTATCTTAGTTTT
Organism: Salmo trutta; assembly: GCF_901001165.1. Lineage (NCBI taxonomy): Eukaryota > Metazoa > Chordata > Actinopteri > Salmoniformes > Salmonidae > Salmo > Salmo trutta. The sequence continues at coordinate 34,669,002 of NC_042960.1, read as the reverse complement.
CACTCTGTGTATTTTGTGCAGGCAGAGGAGGAGAAAGGCGACATGGAGAAAGTCAAGCTGGACAACAAGAGGATCCTGTTCAATCTCCTACCTGCACATGTAGCCCAGCACTTCCTGATGTCCAACCCCCGCAACATGGTGAGTCTCACCCCGTCCCCCCTCTCCCCTGTTCCCCACTGGGTCCGCCAGCAGGACTGGGTCATCTCATGTTTGTGTAGCGGTGCACTAGAGTAGCTGGTGTGGTTGGGTTGTTTTGAGGTCGTGTTTGGGTTGTATTGTGATCGGACCGCATCATGACGTGGTCATGTTTTGAACAGGGTGTTAAGAATTGCTTCTTTGACCTCCAAGGTCGTACAGTGGTTGCGGTTGTGGTTGATGTTTGGTTGTTCTCTGTTGCTGTGTTCATTGATTGATCAATATCCATCTTACTGATGTCTGCCCCCCCTCTTCTCAGGAACAGGAAATTATGAAATCAAACATCCTGGAGACTTCCCAACCAGGAAATGTGTATTCCTGTTACAAGAACAGGATTGTTTTGTAAACAGTGGAACCAGGAAGTGTCTTTCCGGAAACAGTGATGACCCTAAGACCCTGGAATGTTGTAGGATCCCATGTATCCCTATGTCCATCAATGCACTGTACTAATGTGGCAGGGTGTTGTAGATGATACATTGTTGCAAATATAAGGTACACAGTGCAGAGAAATGCACAAGAAGGCCACATCAGTCCAATGTCCTAGAATATGTACTGGTAGCCTTAAACAACTGTCCCAGAACCAGTATGTTAGCCGTATCTAACTTACATACACTCTCTGCCTCTCTGCTCAAGGAAACTGTACCCTGTATCAACTGTTCCTAGACCTGTGTATTAGCCCTATCTAACTACTAGTTCATTGTCTACCTCTATTCTTGAACATGTACTGTTAACCCTCTGTAACTGTCCCAGGACATGTGTATTAGCCCTATTTAACTCCTTGTTCCCTGTCTACCTCTGCCTCTGTTCTAGGACCAGTACTGTTAACCCTCTGTAACTGTTCCTAGACCTGTGTATTAGCCCTATCTAACTACTAGTTCATTATCTACCTCTATTCTTGAACATGTACTGTTAACCCTCTGTAACTGTCCCAGGACATGTGTATTAGCCCTATTTAACTCCTAGTTCCCTGTCTACCTCTGCCTCTATTCTAGGACCAGTACTGTTAACCCTATGTAATAATTGAACCCCACTGATCTAGGACAGGTACCGTTAAATCTGTAATAACTGTTCTTTTCAGGGTGATGAACCATCTAACAGGAAGTTGTAAAATCCAGAACTTCCTCCTCAACCCTTTGTAACAAATCAAATCAAATTGTATTTGTCACATGTGCCAAATACAACATGTGTAGACCTTACAGTGAAATGTTTACTTACAAGCCCTTAACCAACAATGCAAAGTATTTACTAAAATAAACTGAAGTAATAAATAAAAAATTGAAAAATAACAAATAATTAAGGTGCAACAATAAAATAACAGTAGCGAGGGTATATACAGGGGGTACCGGTACAGAGTCAATGTGCAGAGGCACCGGTTAGTCGAGGTAATTGAGGTAATATGTACATGCACTGTAGGTAGAGGTAAAGTGACTATGCATGGATAATAAACAGAGAGTAGCAGCAGTGTAAAAATGGGGGGTGGGGACAATGCAAATAGTCTGGGTAGTCATTTGATTAGCTGTTCAGGAGTCTTATGGCGTGGGGGTAGAAGCTGTTAAGAAGCCATTTGGACCTAGACTTAGCGCTCCGGTACCGATTGCCATGCGGTAGCAGAGAGAAGAGTCTGACTAGGGTGGCTGTACACACTACCCTCTGTAGTACCTTGCGGTCGGAGGCCGAGCAGTTGCCATACCAGGTGGTGATGCAACCAGTCAGGATGCTCTCGGTGGTGCAGCTGTAGAACTTTTTGAGGATCTGAGGACCCATGCCAAATCTTTTCAGTCCTGAAGGGGAATAGGCATTGTCGTGCCCTCTTCACGACTGTCTTGGTGTGTTTGGACCATGATAGTTTGTTGGTGATGTGGACACCAAGAAACTTGAAGCTCTCAACCTGCTCCACTACAGCCCTGTCGATGAGAATGGGGGCGTGCTCGGTCCTCCTTTTTCTGTAGTCCACAATCATCTCCTTTGTCTTGATCACATTGAGGGAGAGGTTGTTATCCTGACATCACATTGCCAGGTCTCTGACCTCCTCCTTATAGGCTGTCTCATCTATTGTCGGTGATCAGGCCTACCACTGTTGTGTCGTCGGCAAACTTAATGATGGTGTTGGAGTCGTGCTTGGCCATGCAGTCATGGGTGAACAGGGAGTACAGGAGGGGACCGAGCACGCACTCCTGAGGGGCCCTGTGTTGAGGATCAGCGTGGCAGATGTTTTACGTACTCTTACCACCTGGGGGCGGCCTGTCAGGAAGTCCAGAATCCAGTTGCAGAGGGAGGTGTTTAGTCCCAGGGTCCTTAACTTAGTGATGAGCTTCGAGGGCACAACTGTCCCAGGACTTGTTAATACCTGTTAATACTTGTATAATATTCCTTTCATCTTAGGTTCCCTGTCTGAATTTGTTTCAGGACCTGTACTATCAGTCGTATTGTCAGGTAGGAGTGCTGTTTGCGTCCATTGCTAACTTCAACGACTTCTACATCGAGCTGTACGGCAACAACATGGGAGTGGAGTGTCTCAGGCTTCTCAACAAGATCATTGCAGACTTCGATGAGGTGTGTCCCATATGGCACCCTATTTTCTAGTGCACTACTGTTGACCACTGTCCAAATTGTAGCCTTTTCCCTATATAGTCCACTACCTTTGACCAAGTCTATGGCATCTTATTTCCTTTATAGTTCATTACTTTTGACCAAAGTCCTATGGGTGCTGGTCAAAAGTAATATATTATATTGGGAATATGGTGCCGAATGGGATGCAATCAGTGGCCCAACACCTCATCTAAGTTCACTTTTTACTGTTCCATGTGTACTGACAGTGTTAGCTGGTCAGAGATCAGAGTGGTGGTGTGATCCTAAAGTTAATCTCAACCTAGCTTCACCTGGAATGCTTTTCCAACAATCTTGAAGGAGTTCCCACATATGCTGAGTACTTGTTGGCTGTTTTTCCTTCACTTTGCGGTCCAACTCATTCAAGGGTTTTTCTTTATTTTTACTGTTTGCTACATAATAGTAATAGTGAAGCCATCAAAACTATAAAACAGCACATATGGAATCATGTAGTAACCAAAAAAGTGTTAAACAAATCAAAATATATTTTCTTCAACGCCACCCTTTGCATTGAAGACAGCTTTGCACACTCTTGGTATTCTCTCAACCAGCTTCACCTGGAATGCTTTTCCAACAGTCTTGAAGGAGTTCCTACATATGATGAGCACTTGTTGGCTGCTTTTCCTTCACTCTGCGGTCCAACTCATCCCAAACCATCTCAATTCGGTTAAGGTCAGGTGATTGTGGAGGCCCGGTTATCTGATGCAGCACTCCATCACTCTTCTTCTTGGTCAAATAGCCCTTACATAGCCTGGAGGTGTGTTGGGTCATTGTCCTGTTGAAAAACAAATGATAGTCACACTAAACGCAAACCAGATGGGATGGCGTATCGCTGCAGAATGCTGTCGTAGCCATGCTGGTTAAGTGTGCCTTAAATTCTAAATAAATCACAGACAGTGTCACCGGCAAAACACCCCCACACCATCACACCTTCTCCTCCATACTTCACGGTGGGAACCCCACATGCAGAGATCATCCGTTCACCTATTCTGCGTCTCAAAAAGACACGGCGGTTGGAACCAAACATCTCAATCAGGCCAAAGGACAGATTTCCACCGGTCTAATGTACATTGCTCGTGTTTCTTTGCCCAAACAAGTCTCTTGTTCTTATTGGTGTACTTTAGTAGTGGTTTCTATGCAGTAATTCGACCATGAAGGCCTGATTCATGCAGCCTCCTCTGAACAGATGATGTTGAGATGTATGTTATTTGAACTCTCTGAAGCATTTATTTGGGCTGCAATTTCTGAGGCTGGTTACTCTAATGAATTTATCCTCTGCAGCAGAGGTAACTATAGTCTTCCATTCCTGTAGAGATCCTCTTGAGAGCTAGTTTCATCATAGCGCTTGATGGTTTTTGCAACGTCATTTGAAGAAACTTTCAAAGGTCTTTACATTTTCCATATTGACTGACCTTCATGTCTTAAAGTAATGATGGACTGTCATTTCTCTTTGCTTATTTGAGCTGTTCTTGCCATAATATGGACTTAGTATTTTACCAAATAGGTCTATCTTCTGTATACCTTGTCACACCACACCTGATTGGCTCAAACGCATCAAGAAGGAAAGAAATTACAGAAATGTACTTTTAACAAGGCACACCTGTTAATTGAAATGTGTTCCAGGTGACTACCTCATGAAGCTGGTTGAGAGAATGCCAAGAGTGTGCAAAGCTGTCATCAAGGCAAAGGGTGGCTACTTTGAAGAATCTCAAATATAAAATATATTTTGATTTGTTTAAGACTTTTTTGGTTACTACATGATTCCGTATGTGTTATTTCATAGTTTTGATGTCTTCACTATTATTCTACAATGTAGAAAATAGTATAAATAAAGAAAAACCATTGAATGAGTCGGTGTCCAAACCTTTCACTGGTGCTGTATATCTAATTGTCTCTCTCTCTCTGTCTGTCTGTCTGTAGCTGATGGATAAAGAGTGCTACAGAGACATTGAGAAGATCAAAACCATCGGCAGCACATACATGGCTGCAGTAGGCCTAGTACCTACAACTGGCTCCAAGGTGCACTAAACTACAGCATGGCATAACGTGTGTGTTTGCACAAGCATGTGAGTGTGCGTGCGTGTTTACATACAGTGGGGTCCATAAATATTGGCAACCTTGATAGCCTAGCAGGTAGCCTAGTGATTAAGAGTGTTGGGCCAGTAACCGAAAAGTCGGTGGTTTGAATCACTGAGACAGCAAGGTGGAAAGATCTGCCGTTCTGCCCTTGAGCAAGGCAGTTAACCCCCAACAACTGCTCCCCGGGTGCCGATGACGTGGAAGTCGATTAAGGCAGCCCCCCCACACGTCTCTGATTCAGAGGGCTTGCATTAAATGCAAAAGACACATTTTGGTTGCATACGTTCAGTTGTGCAACTGACTAGGGAAACGTGTATAACTAATAAGTTGAATTCATTCAACCAAAATGTGTCTTCCTCATTTAACCCAACCTCTCCGAATCAGAGAGAGGCAGGGGACTGACTTAATCAACATCCATGTCATCAGCACCCGTCGGAGCAGTTGTTGTTTGGGGTAAACTGCCTTGCTTAAGGGCAGAACAGCAGTTTTTTTTAATCCACCTTGCTGGTTCAGGGATTCAAACCAGCGACCTTTCAGTTACTGGTCTAACGCTCTAAATCTTTTTGAGATTTTTTTTATTACTTGTTAAACAGAATCTCTTTCTCTGAGCAATTAGTATAGTATATTAGTATAAAATAATATAATCTTCACTTTTTTTTTTGCATACAATATAGCTCAGAATTTGTATTATTTACTTTATATAGTCTTTTTTGCTCATCATTATCAAGGATCCCATTAATTATGGACCTCACTGTATGTGCATGTCTAAAAATGTCTTGTTACCTCAATATAGACCACTTTTTGAGTCCCAAGTCTAAGGGTCTTCAGATACCTTTTTATTTGCATGCTGTCACATTTCCACTCTCAAAATCCTCCATGAGAGCAGAGAGAGAGAGAACGTGAAGAGAGCGAGAGAGCAAATGAGCGAGAGTTAACCGTTACTGTGGTGTCAGCATATCTGCCTTTTATAAAACAAATTTCTGGCTTCACGTTAAACCCTCTAAGGTGGTCAAACAAAATATCCATTTTAAAACTTACAGGATGTGCAAGCTTTACGCGAACCTCAAAGTTCGTGAGCCAGCATGACTTTTAAATCCTTATGGTATTGGCTGCGTCAGCTGCATTAAATAACTTCTGTGATAACTAATTGACTTATTTCTCTCTTTTTGTCTTGTGATTCCGAGGCTAAGAAGTCCACCACCTCACTCTTATGCACAGTGGCAGATTTTGCTATTGAGATGTTTGATGTACTGGATGCCATCAACTATCAGTCTTACAATGACTTTGTCTTGAGAGTCGGTGAGTGAAAACACACGCACGCTACACATGCACGCACACTGACACACACACAAAGGACCACACAGTTCTGATAATATAATGGAGCCAGAGGGAATGGCAGGCCGTTTTACGGGCTCCTGTCCAATTGTGCTATTTGGTGTATTTTTTGGCACTGATCTTAACTTTTTTTGTACATAATATTTCCGCCATAATTTCCTGTGACCGAAATTAACTTCTGGACATCAGAACATCTATCACTAACTCAATGAGTCGGAGATGAAAGACATATTGAGATACTGGGATGCGGAATAAACCACATCCCAGACACTCGAAGAAGGAGGAGCTGTCGCTATAGAGGCCGAAGTGCGGAATACCTGACGAGACTACGTCGGAGAGTGGATAAATCGCCTTTACCCTCCTTTCTATTCACTGGAGAATAAAATGGATGAGCTCCGTTCGAGACTATCCTATCAACGTTATCTGAAGAACTGTAATATGTTTCTCAGAGTCATGGCTGAACAAGAACATGGTAAATATAAATCTAGCTGTTTTTTCTATACATCGGCAGGACAGAACGGCTGCATTAGGGAAGGTCAGAAGAGTGTGTCTCTTTGTTTACAATAACTGGTGCGTGATCTCTAACATTAAGGAAGTCTCGAGATTCTGCTCACATGAGTTAGAATACCTCATGATAAGCTGTAGACCACACTATCTACCAAGAGTGTATCATATATATTTTTTGTAGCTCTTGATTTACAACCACAAACCGATGCTGGAACTAAGACCACACTCAACGAGCTGTATAGGGCCATAAGCAAACAAGAAAATGCTCACACAGAGGCGGCGCTCCTAGTGGCCAGTGACATTAATACAGGAAAACTGAAATCCGCTGTCCTTGGTTGCAGCTCTCACAACCGAGTTCCAAACTGTCTCTGGAAGCAACGTCAGCACAATAACTGTTTGTCGGGAGATCGCTAATGATGCTCTTGTGGCTGAATGGAAGCAAGTCCCCACAGCAATGTTCCAACATCTAGTGGAAAGCCTTCCCAGAAGAGTGGAGTCTGTTAAAGCAGCAAAGGGGGGACCAACTCCATATTAATGCCCATGATTTTGGAATGAGATGTTCGACAAGCAGGTGTCCACATACATTTGGTCATGTAGTGTATCTGTTCTGGCATGTGTGGTGTAGGTGTTAACGTGGGTCCAGTGGTAGCAGGAGTCATCGGAGCGCGGAGGCCTCAATATGATATCTGGGGGAACACAGTCAACGTGGCCAGCAGGATGGACACCACCGGACTACCGGGCAAGATACAGGTTCACTACCCCAAATACTCACACACATGAACGTATTCACGCAGTCGCGCACGGACACAGACGAACAAACACACACCCACACCCACACACACACACACACACACTATACAGGTGAGCATTCAGTCGTTGTTTATCATGTGTCCTACATCACCCCCAGGTGACAGAAGACGTGCACTGCGTCATCAGGGGTCACTATGACTTTGTGTGCCGCGGTAAGGTCAGCGTTAAGGGCAAAGGACAGATGCTCACCTATTTATTGGAGGGGCGGAACCTGGATTGTTCCAGGACCAGTCGGTATAACCGTTCAGCCAATAGCAACATCCACACCAAACTGAGCCCCGCCCCAGCCGTGACCGCCTATGCCGCTATGCGGAACCCCGGCACAGTCCCCGCAGCAACCATCTCCACCAACAGCACCATCCTTTACCTGCCATCTGTGGCTGATCCCAAGGCGAGTGAGTGACTTCGAGACTGTCTCCATGGTGACCAAGGAACCCTCCTTGACAGGGAGAGAAGATAGAGATCGAGAGATAGAGAGTGGAGTAGATAGGAAGTGACTAAAAGTGAAATATGGGTGAGAGGGAGAGAGAGAGGAAGTGGGTTCCACTTTTACTGGACTGTCACTAGGTCCCCCTCAGAGAGAATGTGGTTCCACAGTGCAGACTGCTAGAGATATAGCCCTGGATCCTGTCCTCTTTCTCTCTGTGAGGTGGAGATGGAACTTAAGGAGTTTGGCCACTACCCAGCCGGGTGGTAGACAACAATTTCTACTAGACAAGGATCCAAAATCCGTACCATGCAAATTTTACTCGCTGGCGGGCTATTTTGACACATTTTCTACTAGCCCAGTCTGACAAGTACTAACCTCATTGTAGCTTAATTTCCATCCCTGAGGAGAGGTGGATACAGTGGTTGAGTGAAGGGTTCTTCTGTATGTTATTACTATAACACTACAGTTTAGTGTCTGTGTGTGGACCTCTGGGCCTCAGGAAGACTTCCACACCTGGTCTGACTGGATCTGAGAATGGGATGGATCTGTCCCACTGGGTGTGGACTGGATCTGCATGTCCCAATCTTCTCCTTCTAACTAACTGTTTAAGTAACTGTTTAACTAGCTAACTACAGGGTTACTACATTAACAGATCGCTCGATGTAACCTGGCTGTTCTCTTCTAAATAGCGAGGCCACGGATGTATTGTCATGTACTGTACTGTACTGCACAGTCAATGTTTTCATGGCAGACCCTCCCACCCTTATCCACAACCAAGAGGACAACAAAAGCAACATAGAGCATTACGTTTAACTACATTTAACTATCATTCAACTAATTACAGCTTCTACCGTGCCATATGCAACACACAATTCCAGAATAAAACCAGTAAAAGCCAGCCTGTTACCTAACCTAATCATTAGTTTGCCTTACCTAACCTTCATTCCCTCTTATGAATCTTATATCAGAGCTGTTGCCTTAGCGACGGGCCGCTCTACAGGCCGAGTTTACTGAAAGCTTTGTAATTATATTGCCTTTCAATATAAGGCAATGTGGAACACTGTAGCACGATCAATAATACATGTATTTTATTAATATTAAAGTAATTCTGCATATCATATCAACCAGTACACCCGAGTACACAGTATATCTGAGTGCACTTTCCAGTTCAAAAAGGTTCCTTGAGAAACCCCTGTGTAAGGGTTCTAACAGGAACTTTTTTGTGCTAATAATATATTGTAGAGGTGGCAGCCTATCAGAAGATTGGAGGTGTGGCTTATTGGAGGCATGGCTTTCAGATTGTTATTTCTCACCACCCATTAGAGTAAATAACGTTCCTCTTCATCATGGTAAATCAGAACTGCACCTGCTGAGTTGGGCTGTGGTTCAAACTCATAAAAGAAACACCTGTTACCATCTTGGACGGCGGTCCAAATGATTAGCTAAGCAAGGGACGTTTGTAGTTGAGTTTGCGATTATACAATTATGTACTGAAACTCCCCATTATTCAATTTGCGACGATTGTACATGCGCTAAGAAAAATCCGCCAAAGATGTAAACCTCAACGTCAATATATGGAGTCACCATACAAGTGTAAGTAAAAACAAATGTAATAAGTTAGAAATGGTGTTACTAATGCACATGACGGGACATGCACGTCTCATAAAAGTCATGTTTTTGTTTGGTTAGCTTTCGGAAATTGTAGAAATAAAACATTTTCCTCCTTCAGAAGTTCCAGCTAGGCAGGCTAATGTTATTTAGCAAATTAATTTTCTAGCTATCATACAGTAGGCGTATATTAATAATTGCATGTCTACTTACATTAAATATATAATCATAATTGACTGTAGCGCATATAAGGCACCCACAAGCTACCGGTGGCTAAAAACACAATCATCCCGAGATGAACGAGTGACGAATTTCCGGGCATGGGCGGTCCATTTAAAAATCATTCCTTCCTCCCTCACCACTTTCCCTGCAAGTGTATACTCGTCAGACGTCATGATACGTCATCAGAAGTGTCCACTTAATTTGAGGGCTGAGGGGATAGGGTGGGTCTTTAAAGTGTTTGGACTGCAGCCTTGGTCTTGTTTTTTTGGCTTGCTCCTCAAGAAATTCTGGCAGCCATTACAAAAGTCAGCTGGCTTGGAGGTGGCCTTTTTAAAAAATTTTTTTTTACATTTGAATCATTTAGCAGACGCTCTTATCCAGAGTGACTTACAGAAGTAATTAGGGTTAAGTGCCTTGCTCAAGGGCACATCAAAAGATTTTTCACCTAGTCGGCTCAGGATTCAAACCAGTGATGTTTTGGATATTGGCACAACGCTCTTAACCACTAGGCTACCTGCCACCACCAAGACACGCCACCAAGAGTTCAATAACTACAGGCAGATATATGGTGAGATGGCAGAGGAAACTTTGAATAGGTCAGTAGCCTACAGATTATTATGAGAAGAATATGTACATATTTATGTAGATATTCTAAACAAAGTGTTTTGATATCTTTCAAATGTAGTAACAAGTCCATGTAGAATAAACAACCCATTAGATAATACCATAGAAGCAGCGTTCTGCTAATATAACAAATCAAATTGTATTTATCACATGCTTCGTAAAACAACAGGTGGAGACTTAATTACAGGTCATTTTCCAACAACGCAGAGTTGAAGATGAAATAGTGACATAAGGAATAAATACACAGTGAATAACAATAACATGGCTATATACAGGGAGTACCAGTACCGAGTTGATGTGCAGGAGTACAAGGTAATTGAGGTAGCCATGTACATAGAGGTAGGGGTAAAGTGACTAAGAAACAGCGAGTGTTGAAGTGTGTGTGTGTGTGTGTGTGTGTGTGTGTGTGTGTGGGGGGGGGGAGGGAGGGGGGTGTCAGTATGCATGTGTGCTTGTGTTATGTGTGTGTGGGTAGAGTCCAGTGTGTGTGTGTGCATAGAATCAGTGCAGGACAGTCAGTGCAAAAAAGTGTATGTTTGTGTTGAGGGGTTAGTGTATCAAAGCAAATCACATTTTAGTAATCTAACAATTCCCCAACAACTACCTAATACACACAAATCTAAAGGGATGGAATAAGAATATGACCAACATAAATATATGGATGAGCGATGGCCGAGCGGCATAGGCAAAGTGCAATAGATCTTGTAAGGTACAGTATATACATATGAGATGAGTAATGTAAGATATGTTAACATTATTAAAGTGGCATTGTTTAAAGTGACGCGTGATCCATTTATTAAAGTGGCCAGTGATTTGAATCTCTATGTAGGCAGCAGCCTCTCTGAGTTAGTGATTGCTGTTTAGCAGTCTGATGGCCTTGAGATTGAAGCTGTTTTTCAGTCTCTCGGTCCCAGCTTTGATGCACCTGTACTGACCTCGCCTTCTGGATGGTAGCAGGATGAATAGGCAGTGGCTCGGGTGGTTATTGTCCTTGATTATATTTTTGGCCTTCCTGTGACATCAGGTGCTGTAGGTGTCTTGGAGGGCAGGTAGTTTGCCCCCAGTGATGCGTTGTGCAGACCGCACCACCCTGTGGAGAGCCTTGCAGTTGAGGGCGTTGCAGTTGCCGTACCAGGCCCGACAGGATGCTCTCGATTGTGCATCTGTAACAGTTTGTCAGGGTTTTAGGTGACAAGCCAAATTTCTTCAGCCTCCTGAGATTTTGCGCCTTCTTCACCACACTATCTGTGTGGGTGGACCATTTCAGTTTGTCTGTGATATGTACGCCGAGGAACTTAAAACTTTACACCTTCCCCACTACTGTCCCGTGTGGCTCAGTTGGTAGAGCATGGTGTTTGCAACGCCAGGGTTGTGGGTTTGATTCCCACGGGGGACCAGTACGGAGAAAAAAATGTATGAAATGTATGCATCCACTACTGTAAGTTGCTCTGGATAAGAGCGTCTGCTAAATGACTAAAATGTACTGTCCCTTCCATGAGGGGGGTGCTCGCTCTGCTGTTTCCTGAAGTCCACGTTCATCTCCTTTGTTTTGTTGAGTGAGAGGTTGTTTTCCTGACAACACACTCCGAGTGCCCTCACTTGTTCCCTGTAGGCTGTCTCATCGTTGTTGGTAATCAAGCCTGCTACTGTTGTGTCATCTGCAAACTTGATGATTGAGTTGGAGGCGTGCATGGACACACAGTCATGGGTGAACAGGGAGTACAGGAGAGGGCTATGCATGCACAATTGTGGGGCCCCTGTGTTGAGGGTTAGCGAAGTGGAGATGTTGTTTCCAACCTTCACCACCTGGGAACAGCCCGTTAAAGTCCAGGACCCAATTGCACAGGACGGGGTTGAAATCCATGGCCTCCAACTTAATGATGAGCTTGGAGGGTTCTATGGGGTTGAAATCTGAGCTGTAGTCAATGAACACTATTCTTACATAGGTATTCCTCTTGTCCAGATGGGATAGTGCGGTGTGATGGCAATTGCATCGTCCTTGGACCTATTGGGGCGGTATGCAAATTGAAGTGGGTCTAGGGTGGCAAGTAAGGTGGAGGTGATATGATCCTTGACTAGTCGCTCAAAGCACTTCATGATGCCAGAAGTGAGTGCAACGGGGCAGTAGTCATTTAGTTAAGTTATCTTTGCCTTCTTGGGTACAGGAACAAGGGTGGCCATCTTGAAGCATGTGGGGACAGAAGACTGGGATAGGGAGCAATTGAATATGTCTGTAAACACACCAGCCAGCTGGCCTTTGCATGCTCTGAGGATGCAGCTAGGGATGCCGTCTGGGCCAGCAGCCTGCGAGGGTTAACACGTTTAAATGTCTTACTCATGTCGGCCACGGAGAAGGAGGGGGGGGACGGTGGGGGGACGGACCACGACGGTGGCACTGTATTATCCTCAAAGCGGGCAAAGAAGGTGTTTAGTTTGTCTGGAAATGAGACGTCGGTGTCCATGATGTGGCTGGTTTTCTTTTTGTGGTCCGTGATTTCCTGTAGAACCTGCCACATACGTCTCGTGTCTGAGCCGTTGAATTGTGACTCCACTTTGTCCCTACACCGATATTTTGCTTCTTTGATTGCCTTGCGGATGGAATAACTACACTGTTTATATTCGGCTATATCCCCAGTCCTCTTTCCATGGTTAAATGCGGTGGTTCTCGCTTTCAGTTTTGCGTGAATGCCGCCATCCATCCACAGTTTCTGGTTAGGGTAGGTTTTAGTAGTCACAGTGTGTACAACATCTCCAATGCACATCCTTATAAACTCACTCACAGAGTCAGCGTATAGATTGATGTTATTCTCTGAGCCTCCCTGGAACATTTCCCAGTCCGCGTGATCAAAATAATCTTGAAGCGTGGATTCCGATTGTTCAGACCAGCGTTGAATGGTTCTAGTCACGGGTACATCCTATTTGAGTTTCTACCTATAAGACGGTAGGAGCAAGATAGAGTCATGGTCGGATTTGCCGAAGGGAGGGCGAGGGAGGCCTTGTATGCATCGTGGAAGTTAGAATAGCAGTGATCGAGTGTATTGCCCGTGCGAGTGCTGCAATCACTATGCTGATTAGAATTTAGGTAGCCTTGTTCTCTAATTTGCTTTGTTTAAATCCCCAGCTACAATAAATGCAGCCTCAGGAAATACAGTATGGTTTCCAGTTTACATATAGTCCAGCGAAGTTCCTTGAGAGCCGTCGTGGTGTCTGCTTGGGGGGTATATACATAGGTGTGACGATAACTTCTCTTGGGAGATAATAGGGCCGGCATTTGATTGTAAGGAATTACAGGTCTGGTGAGCATAAGGACTTGAGTTCCTGTATGTTGTTATGATTACACCATGAGTCGTTAATCATGAAGCATACACCCCTGCCCTTCTTCTTCCCAGAGAGGTGTTTATCTCTGTCGGTGCGACGCATGAAGAAACCCAGTGGCTGAACCAACTCCGACAACGTATCCCGAGAGAGCCATGTTTCTGTGAAACATGTTACAATCTCTGATGTCTCTCTGTCAAGCAACCCTTGCTCTAATTTCATCTATCTTGTTGTCAAGAGACTGGACATTGGTGAGTAGTATACTCGGAAGCGGTGGGCGGTGTGCAAGCCTACGGAGCCTGACCAAGAGGCCGCTCCGTCTGCCTCTTCTGCGGCTACGTTGTTTTGGGTCGGCTTCTGGGATTAGATCCACTGTTCTGGGTGGTGGTCAAATGGTAAAATGGCACCGAAAGAAATGGCAGCAGTTTTACGGGCGCCCAACCAATTGTGCTATTATGAATCTTTTTCGCGTTATTTGTAACTTATTTTGTACATGTTTCTGCAACCGTATCTTACGGCAAAAAATAGCTTCTGGATTTCAGGACAGCGTTCACTCACCTCGGATTAGACAAAGATTTTTTTCTACAACAAGGAGGACGCACAAGACATTCTCCAAACACCCCACAGGGCCGACATCCCCGTTATTTGCAAGAAGAAGCGACGCAGGTACAGAGAACAAAGAGCCGGATGCCTGGTCAGGACCCGGAGAAGGCGAGTAGGAAAGCTGCCGTTACTGTCAATACTACTCGCCAACGTGCAATCATTGGACAATAAATTAGACGAGGTACGATCATAAATATCCTACCAACGGGACATCAAAAACTGTAATATCCTATGTTTCACGGAATCGTGGCTGAATGACGACATGGATATTCAGCTAGCGGGATATACGCTGCACCGGCAAGATAGAACAGCACACTCTGGTAAGACGGACGGGGGGATGGACGGACGGACGGACGGGGGGGGGGTCTGTGCATATTTCTAAACAACAGCTGGTGCACGAAATCTAAGGAAGTCTAGATTTTGCTTGCCTGAAGTAGAGTATATTGTGATAAATTGCAGGCCACACTACTTGCCTAGAGAGTTTTCAGCTATACTTTCCGTGGCTGTTTATTTACCACCACAGACAGATGCTGGCACTAAGACCGCACTCAGTCAGCTGTATAAGGAAATAAGCAAACAGGAAACCACTCACCCAGAGGTGGCGCTCCTAGTGGCCGGAGACTTTAATGCAGGGAAACATAAATCAGTTCTACCAAATTTCTATCAACATGTTAAATGTGGAACCAGAGGGAAAAAAATTCTAGATCACCTGTGCTCTCCCTCGCCCTCCATTTGGTAAATCCGAACACAACTCTATCCTCCTGATTCCTGCTTACAAGCAAAAATTAAAGCAGGAAGCACCAGTGACTCGGTCTATAAAAAAGTGGTCAGATGAAGCAGATGCTAAACTACAGGACTGTTTTGCTATCACAGACTGGAACATGTTCCGGGATTCTTCCGATGGCATTGAGGAGTACACCACATCTGTCACTGGCTTTATAAATAAGTGCATCGAGGACGTCGTCCTCAGTGACTGTATGTACATACCCCAACCAGAAGCCATGGATTACAGGCACCATTCGCACTGAGCTAAAGGGTAGAGCTGCCGCTTTCAAGGTGTGAGACTCTAACCCGGAAGCTTACAAGAAATCCTGCTATGCCCTGCAACGAACCATCAAACAGGCAAAGCGTCAATACAGGGTTAAGATCGAATCATACAACACCAGCTCCGACGCTCGTCTCATGTGGCAGGGCTTGCAAACTATTACAGACTACAAAGGGAATCACAGCCGCGAGCTGCCCAGTGACACGAGCCTACCAGACGAGCTAAATCACTTCTATGCTCACTTCGAGGCAAGCAACACTGAGGCATGCATGAGAGAATCAGCTAGTCCTGACGACTGTGTGATCACGCTACCCGTAGCCAACGTGAGTAAGCTCTTTAAACAGGTCAACATACACAAGGCTGCAGGGCCAGACGGATTACCAGGATGTGTGCTCCGGGCATGTGCTGACCAACTGGCACGTGTCTTCACTGACATTTTCAACATGTTCCTGATTGAGTCTGTAATACCAACGTGTTTCAAGCAGACCACCATAGTCCCTGTGCCCAAGAACACAAAGGCAACCTGCCTAAATGACTACAGACCCGTAGCACTCACGTCTGTAGCCATGAAGTGCTTTGAAAGGTTGGTAATGGCTCACATCAACACCATTATCCCAGAAACCCTAGACCCACTCCAATTTGCGTAGCGCCCAAACAGATCCACAGATTATGCAATCTCTATTGCACTCCACACTGCCCTTTCCCACCTGGACAAAATGAACACTTATGTGAGAATGCTGTTCATTGACTACAGCTCAGCGTTCAACACCATAGTACCCTCAAAACTCATCACTAAGCTAAGGATCCTGGGACTAAACACCTCCCTCTGTAACTGGATCCTGGACTTCCTGACGGGCTGCCCACAGGTGGTAAGGGTAGGTAACAACACATCTGCCACGCTGATCCCTCACACTGGAGCTCCCCAGGGGTGCGTGCTCAGTCCCCTTCTGTGCTCCATGTTCACCCACAACTGCATTGCCAGGCACGACTCCAACACCATCATTACGTTTGCAGACAACACAACAGTGGTAGGCCTGATCCCCGACAACGACAAGACAGCCTATAGGGAGGAGGTCAGAGACCTGGTACGGCAATTGCTCGGCCTCTGACCGCAAGGCACTACAGAGGGTAGTGCGTACGGCTCAGTACATCACTGGGGCTAAGCTGCCTGCCATCCAGGACCTCTACACCAGGCGATGTCAGAGGAAGGCCCTAAAAATTGTCAAAGACCCCAGCCACCCCAATCATAGACTGTTCTCTATACTACCGCATGGCAAGCGGTACCGGAGTGACAAGTCTAGGACAAAAAGGCTTCTCAACAGTTTTTGCCCCCAAGCCATAAGACTCCTGAGCAGGTAATCAAATGGCTACCCGGACTATTTGCATTGTGTGCCTCCCCCCCAACCCCTCTTTTTACGCTGCTGCTACTCTCTGTTTATCATATATGCATAGTCACTTTAACTACACATTCATGCACATACTACCTCAATTGGGCCGACCAACCAGTGCTCCCGCACATTGGCTAACTGGGCTATCTGCATTGTGTCCCACCACCCACCACCCGCCAACCCCTCTCTTTAATGCTACTGCTACTCTCTGTTCATCATATATGCATAATCACTTTAACCATATCTACATGTACATAGTACCTCAATCAGCCTGACTAACCGGTGTCTGTATTTAGCCTCGCTACTTTTTAGGCCGTCATTGTAAATAACAATTTGTATTTGGAGCCAGCACATGGAGACTGGCAAGATGTGTGTATTGATACTGATGTCTCTGAATAAGGAGAGACCTGGCACTCGGAAGCGAAATTTTACTAGACACGACCTTTACTTGTTTTGTCGTTTTTATTATTGAATGGTAACAGTCGATATTGGGAGGAAGAATCCCTTTTTTTTTTCTACACCAGGATCAGGGACCTCATGTTATATATTGGACAATACAAAAAATATATATATTTCGGGGGGGTTTTGTCACTTACAACAGATAGGTGCAGTGAAACGTGTTGTTTTACAGGGTCAGGAATAGTAGTTTGTTACCCCTGGAGCAAACTAGTATTAAGTGACTTGCTCAAGAGCACATCAACAGTTTTGTTTTACCTTGTTGGCTCAAGTTTTCAAACCAGTGACATTTCGTTTTACTGGCCCAACGCTCTAACTGCTGTCCGCAGGAAGGTATGACCACTTTGACATATTTTCCAAGGTAGCTCCATTACCACCAGACAAAATTCCGATAGGCACAGTATCTGTATCGGCTAGGAATTACAATGAAATATTAAATGTGTACATTTTTATATTAGCAGAACACTGCTTCTATGATATTATGTTAAGGGTTGTTTATTCTACATGGACTTCTGGCATCTCACCATATATGTGCCTGTAATTATTGAACTCAACCTGCAGGAGCATTGTTTCATGTGAATGAGTGGGGGGAAACAGCTGCGGGCAAGGTTCTGACAGATTGGTGTGACTTGGTGGTGGTAAAGACACACCTGAGAATCACCCACATCAAACCATACCCCCAAGCCAACTCATGTTTGGCTTCGGTCATGGCCGCCAGCATTTCTTGAGGAACAAGCCAAAAAAACGTGTCCAAATCAGCGGGTGCAGTTCCCCTTTCTCCAAGAACTCTTCAACTAACCAGATGTGCAAATATGAACCATTGACTAGCAATGGTCCCTTGAGGAACTGCAGGGGTCCCTTGCGGATCCGCTAATTCTAAGAGTGTATCCTTAGGGGAATGTTCAAAACTGTCTTTCTCTATCAGATTTAATATATCTTCATATCATCATAACAGTTTCTGAGAGAAAAAACGAACATATTTGATATACCTTTGCTTTTGACAGCCAGAGACGTTGATGGACAGGTGTTCTATATTTCCTGTTAATTAGATATTGATTTTTTCATATATGATACAGGTTGAAATATTGTGATATGTTTAGGTGTTACTGACTATGTGGAGACATTACATACACACCTGAATGATGATCAAATATTTTCAATGTTCAATATTTATTTTGGAAAATAAATAATATTGATTGATATGTTTTATGTGAATGTACATTTCTTTTGGAGAAACTATTTTACACTATGTGTTTTCACAGCTATGATGATGTTGACGTAATATGAAATACTAATCGACACAAGATCTTGCGTCAGTCTCCTCTACCCTTTGTGTTTTTTCTGTGTGTGTGTGTGTGTGTGTGTGTGTGTGTGTGTGTGTGTGTGTGAGGAAACCAGAGTAGTTGCATATGGAGAGGTTACTCAACTCATAACACATAAAGTTACATAATGCTCGGCCCAGCAGAAGAGAAAAATATATTTAAGGAGAGAGGGGGGGAAAACAACACAACATGGGGTCTGAGGCTATAGGTCATAGGAGGCCTCTCTCCCTGTGTTGTGGTTGGTTGTGTTGTAACAGTCGGTGGACTTCAAATGGGACAAACACTGACAACATAACAGGAATCTTGTCCAGAGAAGAGAGAAATGTCACTGATGTCACTAATCTCCATTAGCATAGCATGAATCTCCATTCTCACACCATACTATTTATTCCACTCAAGGGCAGAATGGCCAAGAGATCTGCAAATATGAGGATAAACAAAACACAGAGACACTCACACTTTCTCTATTTCTCTTACAAACACTCAAACCCACACTCTGGCTCTCTCTTTCACATGCACGTACACTTCCCGTATGTGGGGCAGAGCCAGCAGCTTGTGTAGTTAGGAGTGTGTGAATGGTGCCAACAAAGTGTTCCAGTTAATGTGTGCATGCGCATATGTGTGAAGAGAGCTGAGGGGATGTTTTTAAGTCCTGCTACAGGAAGAGGCTCCCTCCAAACATCCAGCACAGATTGGGAATGTTGCACTTGCTGTGCATATGCATGTTTTGTATTTCCATTCAACAGTTGGAATTGAACAGAATTAGGTCCTTCCTTCACCTACATTTTTCCTACTTCACCAACATTATCCCTCCACCTATAACTCCTCCACCTACATTATCCCTCCACCTACATTGGCTTGCGAAAACATTCACCCCCCTTGGCCTTTTCCTATTTTGTTGCCTTACAACCTGGAATTAAAATAGATTTGTTGGGGGTTTGTATCATTTGATTTACACAACATGCCTACCACTTTGAAGACAAGAAATAAGACAAAAAAACTGAAAACTTGGGCGTGCATAACTATTCACCCCCCCAAAGTCAATACTTTGTAGAGCCACCGTTTGCAGCAATTACAGCTGCAAGTCTCTTGGGATATGTCTCTATAAGCTTGGCACATCTAGCCACTGGGATTTTTGTACATTCTTCATGGCAAAATAGTTCCAGCTCCTTCAAGTTGGATGGGTTCCACTGGTGTACAGCAATATTTAAGTCATACCACAGATTCTCAATTGGATTGAGGTCTGAGCTTTGACTAGGCCATTCCAAGACATTTAAATGTTTCCCCATAAACCACTCAAGTGTTGCTTTAGAAGTATGCTTAGGGTCATTGTCCTGCTGGAAGGTGAACCTCCGTCCCAGTCTCAAATCTCGAAGTCTGAAACAGGTTTCCCTCAAGAATTTCCCTGTATTTAGCGTCATCCTTCAATTCTGACCAGTTTCCCAGACCCTGCAGATGAAAAACATCCCCACAGCATGATGCTGCCACCACTATGCTTCACTGTGGGGATGGTGTTCTTGGGGTGATGAGAGGTGTTGGGTTTGCGCCAGACATAGCGTTTTCCTTGCTAGCAAAAAATATACATTTTAGTCTCATCTGACCAGAGTACCTTCTTCCAAATGTTTGGGAAGTCTCCCAGATGCCCTTTGGCGAACACCAAACATGTTTGCTTATTTATTTCTTTACGCAATGTTTTTTTTCTGGACACTCTTCTGTAAAGCCCAGCTCTGTGAAGAGTACGGCTTAGTGGTCCTATGGACATACTCCAATCTCCGCTGTGGAGCTTTGCAGCTCTTTCAGGGTTATCTTTGGTCTCTTTGTTGCCTCTGATTAATGCCCTCCTTGCCTTGTCTGTGAGTTTTGGTGGGTGGCCCTCTCTTGGCAGGTTTGTTGTGGTGCCATATTATTTCCATTTTTTAATAATGGATTTAATGATGCTCCGTGGGATGTTCAAAGTTTCAGATATTTATTTATAACCCATTCCTGATCTGTACTTCTCCACAACTTTGTCCCTGACCTGTTTGGAGAGCTCCTTGGTCTTCATGGTGCCGCTTCCTTGGTGGTGCCCCTTGCTTAGTGGTGTTGCAGACTCTGGGGCCTTTCAGAACAGGTGTATATATACACTGAGATCATGTGACAGATAATCTGACACTTAGATTACAAACAGGTGGACTTCATTTAACTAATTATGTGACTTCTGAAGGTAATTGGTTGCACCAGATCTTTTTGGGGCTTCATAGCAAAGGGGGTGAATACATATGCACGCATCCTTTTTCCGTTTTTTATTTTTTAGAGTTTTTTGAAAGATGTTTTTTTTTTTTTTTACTTCACCAATTTTGACTATTTTGTTTATGTCCATTAAATTAAATCAAACTAATAATCAATTTATATTACAGGTTGTAATGCAATAAAATATGGAAAAACGCCAAGGGGGTGAATACTTTTGCAAGGCACTGTAGCTCCTCCACCTTGATACATTATCCCCAATTCACCCCTGCTTTATCTCTGAGGATGCACAGACCTGAGTGACATGGCAGGTGGTTGTCATAGTGACACGACCTGACCTGATATCAGGGTTTTGTTATTCAAAGAGTCAATGGATGTGTCCCAAATGGCACCCTATTCCCTATTTAGTGCATACACTGATCAAAAGTAGTGCACTACATAAGAAATAATGTGCAATTTGGGACAATAATTAACAAGATTATATGAGTTCCCATTGACCAGGGTTTGCACCAAGTGATGGGGTCTGTGATCCATTACAATAATAAATAACATTTCAAGAACATGCATGCAGACATGCACAAACACAGACACACACATTTTGGTAACACTTTACTTGACACCCAGTGTTATTTTATGTCTGGTTATGACACCTACATAAGAATGTCAAAAGACATTTATTCAAATTTAGTTTTTTCCCTGCCAAAAGTTGTGGTTTTTGCAACTTTACTTGAAGAAACTTTCAAAGGTCTTGAAATGTTCTGCATTGACTGACCTTCATGTCTTAAAGTAATGATGGACTGTCATTTCTCTTTGCATATTTGAGCTGTTCTTGCCATAATATGGACTTGGTCTTTTACCAAATAGGGCTATCTTTTGTATACCACCCCTACCTTGTCACAACACAACTGATTTGCTCAAACGCATCAAGAAGGAAAGAAATTCCACAAATCAACTTTCAACAAGGCACACCTGTCAATTGAAATGCATTCCAGGTGACTACCTCATGAAGCTTGTTTGAGAGAATGCCAAGAGTGTGCAAAGCTGTCATCAAGGCTAAGGGTGGCTACTTTGAAGAATCTCATACAGTTGAAGGTCGGAAGTTTAAATACGCTTAAGCCAAATACATTAAAACTCAGTTTTTCATAATTCCTAACATTTAATCCTAGCAGAAATTCCCTGTCTTAGGTAATTTAGGATCACCACTTTATTTTAAGAATGTGAAATGTCAGAAAAATAGTAAAGGGTGATTTATTTCAGCTTTCATTTCCTTTATCATATTCGCAGTGGGTCAGAAGTTTACATACACTCAATTAGTATTTGGTAGCATTGCCTTTAAATTGTTTAACTTGGGTCAAACGTTTTGGGTAGCTTTCCACAAGCTTCCCACAATAAGTTGGTGAATTTTGGCCCATTCCTTCTAACAGAGCTGGTGTAACTGAGTCAGGTTTCTAGGCCTCCTTGCTCGCACACGCTTTTTCAGTTCTGCCCACAAATTTTCTACAGGTTTCAGATCAGCGCTTTGTGATGTCCACTCCATTACCTTGACTTTGTTGTCCTTAAGCCATTTTGCCACAACTTTGGAAGTATGCGTGGGGGTCATTGTTCATTTGGAAGACCCATTTGCGACCAAACTTGAACTTCCTGACTGATGTCTTGAGATGTTGCTTCAATATATGCACATAATTTTCCATCCTCATGATGCCATCTATTTTGTGAAGTGCACCAGTCCCTCCTGCAGCAGAGCACCCCCACAACATGATGCTGCCACCCCGTGCTTCATGGTTGGGATGGTTCTTTGACTTGCAAGCCTCCCCATTTTTCCTCCAAACATAACGTTGGTCATTATGGCCAAATAGTTATATTTTTGTTTCATCAGACCAGAGGACATTTCTCCATTTCCCCATGTGCAGTTGCAAACCATAGTCTGGCTTTTTTATGGCGGTTTTGGAGCAGTGGCTTCTTCCTTGCTAAGCGACCTTTCAGGTTATGTCGATATAGGACTCATTTTACTGTGGAAATAGATACTTTTGTACCTGTTTCCTCCAACATCTTCACAAGGTCCTTTGCTGTTGTTCTGGGATTGATTTGCACTTTTCGCACCAAATACGTTTGTCTCTAGGAAACAGAACACGTCTCCTTCCTGAGCAGTATGATGGCTGCGTGGTCCCATGGTGTTTATACTTGCGTACTATTTTTTGTACAGATGAACGTGGTACCTTCAGGCGTTTGGAAATTGCTCCCAAGGATGAACCAGACTTGTGGAGGTCTACAATACTTGGCTGATTTATTTTGATTTTCCAATGATGTCAAGCAAAGAGGCACTGAGTTTGAAGGTAGGCCTTGAAATACATCCACAGGTACACCTCCAATTGACTCAAATGATGTCAGTTAGCCTATCAGAAGCTTCTAAAGCCATGACATTTTCTGGAATTTTCCAAGCTGTTTAAAGGCACACTCAACTTAGTGTATTTCAACTTTTGACCCACTGGAATTGTGATACAGTGAATTATAAGTGAAATAATCTGTCTGTAAACAATTGTTGTCAACATTACTTGTGTCAAGCACAAAGTAGATGTCCTAACCGACTTGCAAAAACTATAGTTTGTTAACAAGAAATTTGTAGAGTGGTTGAAAAACAAGTTTTAATGACTCCCACCTAAATGTATGTAAACTTCCGACTTCAACTGTATCTAAAATATATTTTGATTTGTTTAACACTATTATTCTGCAATGTAGAAAATAGTGAAAATAAAGAAAAAACCTGGAATGAGTCTGTGTCCAAATTCTTGACTGGTACTGTATGTCTTTGTGAGAGATGGGAAGGAATTCCCTCTGATAGTAAAAATGATGCGACCACATCCAGGTAAGATACGCTAAATACCTGTGACTATACATATGATGTGAAAATTATACAAATGTAGATGTCATAATTATATGCTTCACACAAAAGTGATATGGCATTCCAGTAAGAGGATGGGGGCCTACAGTATGTCCAAAGCCTTACAGTACACATTTGATAGCCTTCATTTTCCCGTTCAATACTAATGGAAAAGCTTTTAAAGGCATCATCAAGGTTCTTCTGGCCTTGGTGACGCCAAGAAGAACTACAACTACCAACACTCAAGAGCCAGGGAACTGCTTTGGGATCCTTGCTGCAAGATGGAGGATCTTGGGACGAGCCCTTGAGTTTGCCCCAGAGAAAGCTAGGACCATTGTGAGGGCCTGTGTGGCCCTCTACAATTACCTTTGCACTACAGACACTGACAACACAGCGTCATCAACATAATATATCCACCCCACGTTTGTTGACCACTCCACACCCACTGGGGGGCGGCATCCAGGAGAGAGGAGACAGGTGGTACAAGAGGACACCAGCTTCCTGGACCCAAGAAACATGTCGGCAGACAGGGCAACCAGAGTTGCTATAGATGTGCGCACCAACCTCAAGGACTACTTGTATCTTTCAAGGATGCTGCTATTACGCGTGGCACCCTGCAGTAAATGTTGACATGTGATTTGGAAAACGTGCGCACATATGTTCTCTTCTGGTTGCTGGTGGTTTGTATGTCATCATGTTGTGAGCTACACTTGGTTTTGCTGTTTTTCTTATTCACACTTTACAAATCACAATAAAGTCTACCATAACAACTGTCACTTCATCCTTGTTGTTTTAGTTTGTCATTTATCCTTTACCTAACCTTGTGTTGTGTAGTGGCCTTTCAAAGAGGCCTTTCCTGCAATGGTACATGGGTGAGAATGGCTGTTCAACTGTAGACAACGAGGTTAGACGCTCAAGTCATTTACCTAATCAACATAACACAAGGTTGTACATGGTCATGTGAAGTGACCTTTCAATAGAGCCCTTCCTGCTTTGGTACATGGGTAAAAATGAGTTTCCATTTGTAGACATTAAAGATAGACCCCCAAGATATTAACCTCATCTTTCATGGTTCCACCGGTCACCAGAGGGCAGCAGAGACCGTCTTAGAGACATTAACGACACTCAGGTGTGTCCTATTTACTCGTTATGATTTCCTTGTTAAAAGAGTATGTGTTTTCTGTTGTCCTTTGCAGAAGCTTGAATTGGTTACCATGTGCGGTTGGTCCATGAGTGAGGTGCCGAGACTTAGTCTTTGTTCTTTTTCAAGTGTACTGTGATCCTGTGGCTACCATTTTTCTGTAAAGTATTATGTTTATCCGTAACCACTGATTCCTTATCTAGTCTCTTCTCTGCACCTGGGTCCAACCTCACCACGTCACATCATCTACATAGCTCATGTACAAAGCAGTACTTTTTATTTATTTATTTATTTATTTCACCTTTATTTAACCAGGTAGGCAAGTTGAGAACAAGTTCTCATTTACAAGTGCGACCTGGCCAAGATAAAGCAAAGCAGTTCGACAACATACAACAACACAGAGTTACACATGGAGTAAACAACATACAGTCAATAATACAGTAGAAAAAAAAATAAGACTATATACAATGTGAGCAAATGATGTGAGATAAGGGAGGTAAAAGCAAAAAAATGCCATGGTGGCAAAGTAAATAAAGTATAGCAAGAAAAACACTGGAATGGTAGATTTGTAGTTTGAAGAAAGTTCAAAGTTCAAATATAAATAATATGGTGCAAAGGAGCAAAATAAATAAAATAAATAAATACAGTAGGGGAAGAGGTAGTAGTTTGGGCTAAATTATAGATGGGCTATGTACAGGTGCAGTGATCTGTGAGCTGCTCTGACAGCTGGTGCTTAAAGCTAGTGAGGGAGATAAGTGTTTCCAATTTCAGAGATTTTTGTAGTTCGTTCCAGTCGTTGGCAGCAGAGAACTGGAAGGAGAGACGACCAAAGGAGGAGTTGGCTTTAGGGGTGACCAGAGAGATATACCTGCTGGAGCGCGTGCTACAGGTGGGTGCTGCTATGGTGACCAGTGAGCGGAGATAAGGGGGGACTTTACCTAGCAGGGTCTTGTAGATGACCTGGAGCCAATGTGTTTGGCGACGATTATGAAGTGAAGGCCAGCCAACGAGAGCATACAGATCGCAGTGGTGGGTTGTATATGGGGCTTTGGTGACAAAACGGATGGCACTGTGATAGACTGCATCCAGCTTGTTGAGTAGGGTATTGGAGGCTATTTTGTAAATGACATCGCCGAAGTTGAGGATTGGTAGGATGGTAAGTTTTACGAGGGTATGTTTGGCAGCATGAGTGAAGGATGCTTTGTTGCGAAATAGGAAGCCAATTCTAGATTTCACTTTGGATTGGAGATGATTGATGTGAGTCTGGAAGGAGAGTTTACAGTCTAACCAGACACCTAGGTATTTGTAGTTGTCCACAAATTCTAAGTTAGAACCGTCCAGAGAAGTTATGCTGGATGGGCGGGCAGGTGCAGGCAGCGATCGGTTGAAGAGCATGCATTTAGTTTTACTTGTGTTTAGGAGCAGTTGGAGGCCACGGAAGGAGAGTTGAATGGCATTGAAGCTCGTCTGGAGGGTTGTTAACACAGTGTCCAAAGAAGGGCCAGAAGTATACAGAATGGTGTCGTCTGCGTAGAGGTGGATCAGAGATTCACCAGCAGCAAGAGCGACATCATTTATGTATACAGAGAAAAGAGTTGGCCCAAGAATTGAACCCTGTGGTACCCCCATAGAGACTGCCAGAGGTCCAGACAGTAGGCCCTCCGATTTGACACACTGAACTCTGTCAGAGAAGTAGTTGGTGAACCAGGCGACGCAATCGTTTGAGAAACCAAGGCTACTAAGTCTGCCGATGAGGATGTGGTGATTAACAGAGTCAAAAGCTTTGGCCAGGTCAATGAATACGGCAGCACAGTATTGTTTCTTATCGATGGCGGTTACGATGTCGTTTAGGACCTTGAGCGTGGCTGAGGTGCACCCATGACCAGCTCTGAAACCAGATTGCATAGCGGAGAGGGTGCAGTGGGATTCGAAATAGTCGGTAATCTGTTTGTTGACTTGGCTTTCGAAGACCTTAGAAAGGCAGGGTAGGATGGATATAGGTCTGTAGCAATTTGGGTCAAGAGTGTCACCTCCTTTGAAGAGGGGGATGACAGCAGCTGCTTTCCAATCTATGGGAATCTCAGACGACACGAAAGAGAGGTTGAACAGGCTAGTAATAGGGGTTGCAATAATTTCGGCAGATAATTTTAAAAAGAAAGGGTCCAGATTGTCAAGCCCAGCTGATTTGTAGGGGTCCAGATTTTGCAGCTCTTTCAGAACATCAGCTGAATGGATTTGGGAGAAGGAGAAATGGGGGAGGTTTGGGCGAGTAGCTGTGGGGGGTGCAGTGCTGTTGAATGCAGTAGGGGTAGTTAGGTGGAAAGCATGGCCAGCCGTAGAAAAATGCTTATTGAAATTCTCAATTATAGTGGGCTTATCGGTGGTACTACTGAGTGACTGATTCAGAACAGTAATATTTTATGCCACAAGTACAAATAACCAGACAAATACATAGATATTTGTTTCGGAAAATAGTGCAATGTAATACACAGTGTGATGAAAGGGGAAATAAGTGAAAAAAACACAAAGTAAACATCAGTAACATATGAATTAGGAAATAAGTAGATATAATATTTTTTTTTAAATGCGCCACCCTAACGTGTGAATAAGAAGAGGACACAAGGTCCGGACCTCGGTGTCTTCATATATAGCTACGGCCCTGATCAGAAATAAAGGTCAAAGTGACATTGAACATTATCAAACTGGATTGTGTTAACTACAGAGAAGAGTTAATGTGAAACAGGACTGATGTCACACACACACACACACAGCCACACACACACACCTGTCACTAAAGGATTAGTTTCCATTTATGGTAAGGTAAAGTTTTTGCTTGTGTATGATGTAGTAGCGAGGGTATCCGATGACAACCACCCAGAAAGAAACTGATGATCTAACATCAACGCACACAAAAACATGCACACGCACAAAGATGGGCACATACACATCAACATGGCCGCACACACGAACATGGGCACACACACACACAGTCACACACACTAACCCTGACTCTAACCTTAATCCCTAACCCAAACTCTTGACCCTAACCCTAAAGGTCTTGTATATTGAATTGTGCACTTAAATGTGTATGTATATATATGTGTGTGTGTGTGTGTGTGTGTGTGTGTGTGGTGTGTGTGTGTGTGCCCTTATGTGTGATTGTACACTCGTGTGTGGGAAAACCGGAAAATCAAGGCTCCCATGCTCCAGCATGTGTTTGGTTTCCTCTCTCCCTCTCTCCCTCTCTCTGCCTCTCTCTGCAACAGCTCTAATCAAATCAAAAATGTATTTGTCACATGCACCGAATACAACAGGTGTAGGTAGACCTTACTGCGAAACGCTTACTTACAAGCCCTTAACCAAC
The DNA here is from genome assembly GCF_901001165.1 of Salmo trutta. NCBI lineage: Eukaryota > Metazoa > Chordata > Actinopteri > Salmoniformes > Salmonidae > Salmo > Salmo trutta. The sequence goes on along the minus strand of NC_042960.1, from coordinate 34,640,847 downwards.
AATGCAGGTCAAGAAATATAATTAAGAAAATATTTACTAAATAAAGTCAAGTAAAAAAACGAATAATAATAATTCTAAAAGTAATGTAAATAGTAAATAGTCCAGGTGGCCATTTGATGAATTGTTCAGCATTCTTATGGCTTGGGGTTAGAAGCTGTTAAGGAGCCTTTTGGTCCTAGACTTTGCGCTCCGTTACCGCTTGCCGTGCGGAAGCAGAGAGAACAGTCTATGACTTGGGTGACTGGAGTCTTTTGACAATAATGAGAGAATGATAGAGATAGACTGAGAAGAGAAGAGAGAAAGAGATATTTATCCTTCAAGATGGAGAGAAATTATAAATCGAGACCTTAATCAAAAATGATTTACTCACATATAATTGATCTTTAGATGGTTCTTCACATGTCTATGAAGTTAGTTAAAGAAAAATAGAATATAAAAAAATATATTTTTACTACAAAGTTCAATCTTCATAAACCCGTTTGAACTTTGTGCTATACGGTTCTATCTGAAATCCAATCACAAGCCTGAACAAATACAGATGGACCAATCAGAAAATGTCTTTGCCATCTCCCTCTAAGTATGGTGTAGGCTATTCTAGCCAGCGATAATGGTACACAAGCAAAAAAACAACGCTGTCAGAAACCGTAAAGTAAATCATGTCACATCATGACAGGAATTTGTCTGATGTTCATAATATATTTCTTAATGTATTTGATGATGTGTTCTGACTATCTTGGTAAAATTGTGTTATTCTATCATTTATGTATTCACATATCTACAGTTTTCTTAAAAACAGAACATGTCTAATTCAGAAATGTCAGCTAGAATATTTTGGCTGAACCCAGATTGACATTTCAGAGCCGGAAGGTTCTATCTGTGATTGCTCCCCCTTAGAAAAACTGATTGACAAATGTTTCGGGATTTTCATACTCTGCACTTTAGGTTTGTTTAACGTGAGGACCTTAATGGGCTATGAAAGATACATTCTTTACAAAACAGTTCTGAGATCTGGTATGTGAAAACATTGATGCTCAATATGTCAGAACTATGCTTGGCGCAGATATGACCTAATAGTCCCAAGGTCACGAAATGACACTCTACACCGAATTAAGACTACCAAATGCCAAATGCCTATTTAGACCCAATCACCATCTCTTCAAAGTGAGTTACTGAATATAGTCCAGTTTGTAACACTCTATGAAATTGACTATTACATTATGTGTCATTTAATGTAACAAGCTTTGAAACTATTGATGTATGTCCATTTTAACGTGGTTAAAATTCATAGAAATGTTGTGTTGAAGTGTTTGACATTATGTTCACTTTTTGAAAGTACTAATAGTAATGGACCTAAATACCACAAATCTCAAAATTGATAGGTAGATGCAACAAAAAAAAGGCATTTCATCCTGTCGTGCATGGCCCAAGAATTCAACAAGAAAATTATTTTTGAAAAGGTCAAGTTATTGCTGTGAGCCAGGATTGTTTTCCCACAACGTGGGCTGTGACGTTCTATCTAATACTGACTGGGAGCCGGGGTCTACCAGGTCACTTTGCTCAGGTTACTATGCTCTGGGTCTGGGCCCGGTTGCGAAGGAATTTAGGCTTAGGAGTGTTTCGGCAATGTATTGGAAAAAATTACAGCCAAAGATGTCACACCCGTTTTAGAAAACACCACACAGTGCACTCGTTACAAAGTGAAACTTAACTGTATTGTTACAAGAGCTGTCCCACGCTGATAATGATTCCAGAATATAAGCTAGAGCAGGGGTTCCCAAACCTCTACTCGGGACCCCCAGCCGTTACATATATAGCATTTTAACTATTCCACGGCTAGCACATCTGATTCAAATTACTAACTAGTCATCAAGCCCTTGACTAGGTGAATCAGGTGAGTTAGTTCAAGGCTACAACTAAAAGTCTGGGGGTCCCCGAGGAGAGGTTTGAGAACCACTGGGCTAAAGCTCACTCTAGCTATTAAATAACTTACGGCTATTCAAAGTCATCTATTTTTTTACACAACACATTTTTCCATCAAGAGAATAAATGTTCTGTAGTATTATGTATTATGTTTGTGTATTCTAAGTGTTTTCTAGTGCTATTTTGCTTGATTATGTAAATTCTGCATTTCTTCAGTTTGTGTAAACTGTGAGCATGAATGTATAAAGCCAAATTCAAAATCTCTGTTTCCCTCGTCGTCGCTATAGAGAATATCAATGATGACAATGGTTTCTTAACTGGGGTGGCAGGGTAGACTAGTGGTTAGAGCGTTGAGCTAGTAACCGAAAGGTTGCAAGTTCAAATCCCCGAACTGACAAGGTACAAATCTGTTGTTCTGCCCCTGAACTAGGTCGTCATTGAAAATAAGAATTTGTTCTTATTGGTTTGTCTGACAGATGTTATTTCTATGTAAAATATTCTGTAACAAGTGTTGTTTTTGTGATCTATTCATAATTATTTAAGAGATGATGTAAAATATTCTGTAACAAAAAAGATGACTGCTATGGTGTGTGGTCATCCACACCCCCTCCCAAAGTAAATAAAAAATAAAAATAAAAAAAAGCTCAACAAATCATTGTAGCCTAATGGCAGGCAAGAATGGAGCTTCAAGTAGACCTACAGATGTTCTACAATGACTTTTTTTATAATTAAACATTAAGTAGCAAGTTAAACGACGTTGCCATAGATCTAATATGTTGACCTTTAGGTTATTGGTTAGGCTACAGTGAAATGTGTGGGCTTTTAGATAATAGTAGCCTATTGGCCAAATGGGTACGAATATTGAAGCGGCTCGGATAGCTTAATACTACAGTAGGTAGGTCTATCGATTGCACATACATGAAAGTGATGGCAACATTTAACAAATTATATAATAGCTAGATTATTAGGCTCTCTCAGTTTTCTTGCTTCGCTTGTTAATAACATTGCAAACTTTTTAGGCTATTTATATTCAACTATGACATTTTCGGCAGTCACAGAGAGACTGTTGTCAACTTCCGATCAAGATGATCCAATCACTATTTGATAGAAATTTTGTCACAAGCGTTGTATAGAGGAGACCAAGGCGCAGCGTGTTGCGTGCTCTTAATATATTTTAATGAAAAACTAACACTTATACAAAAGAAACAAAACAACAGCAAACAGTTCCGTCAGGCAACATACAACTAAACGGAGAACAACTACCCACGAAAACTAAAGGAAAAAAGGCTGCCTAAGTATGGGTTCCAATCAGAGACAACGATAGACAGCTGCCTCCGATTGGAAACCATACCCGGCCAAAACATAGAAATACAAACATAGAATGCCCACCCTCTATCACACCCTGACCTAACTAAACAGAGAAAAAACAGCTCTCTAGGTCAGAGCGTGACGGATTTGTTGCGTCTACACATGATAATTAAATGTGTCTCTTATCTGGCCACTGCATCCACATTGTGACCAGATTCCCTGGTTCCTCCATGTACTGTATGCAAATTAATCCTACCTGCCTTGGACCTCCCCTTATGACAAACTATATTCCACAGAAAACAGTTCTCTTTCATACTCAATAATGTTATACTTTCATCATTACAGCCTAGTTTTGTTATCCAATTATTTAAGATTGGTCGTAATACTGTCCCAGTAACCTCAACATGTCCACAGCTGTACAAATCAATATTCAGCGAATCTCATCCATAAAAAAAGTCATAATACTGTCCCAGTAACCTCAACATGTCCACAGCTGTACAAATCAATATTCAGCGAATCTCATCCATAAAAAAAGTCACCACACAAATGAGAATATTTGGATGTGTGTACAAAAAAAATGGATGCACATTATAAATAAAAATTACACTTAGGCCCTAATGCACACAATAGAAACAGAAACAGGTTAAGTTACGGAGTAGGTAGGCTACAGTCCATCTCCGAATGGTGCAAAGCATCTATCCAAACAGGTCTGGACAGGGTTGATCTTTACGCATTGATGTTGACATATGTTGTCTTTATATTACTGTAATCTTGTATTGTAAAAAATGGCACTTTTAATGGTACTCCAATCGAAATTAGATAATGCAGAAATAAATATACACTGGAAACCGTGAGTTTGACAGTAGCTTACAGGCAGCTCGTGGCAAGTAAAATTCAGTATTTCATATTATATTACACCTACTGTAATATAAATATGATATCAAAGCAAGTACTGTGTAATGACACAGTACAATAGCATAAAATTGACAGAATTATACTGTAAAAAAGTACATGCTACCATAAACAGAATTAATGAATGAATGGATGAATGAAATTTGATGAGGGGAGGGTACATTATTTTACTGTAATTACAAGGGATTGGTGCAAGCAGGTTGGCTGCTAGGCAAAGTGTTCACAAACATTACAGCATATGAATGGATATTTGGTGTTTTATATCAGTTGTATTTTTAGAGGCCTTAACAAAGCCTTCCAAATTAGCAGCTACTACAGGGCAGAACAGACCAAAAGAGACATGGACACATTCTGTGGTGTGTATTTACAGTACCATTTGAAATACAGCAATTATTTACCCACCCACAACATTTTCACACAGTGCACCATAATTTAGAATATTCTGCAGTAAAACATACTTTACTGTTGATAATCCAAAAATGTACCGTATACAGAAATGTACAGTTTTGCGTTACAGTGCATCTTTTTATTTAGTTTTGTCCTTTTTCTTTTTCGGAGGGGGGTTACAGGTACAAAAACAATCAAATAACTGACAGCATAGGTTTCAAGTTAGCCTGGGAGAAGTTACAGGAGAGATTGTGTTACTTTCATCCCACCAATGTAAACGGATGACTTGGAATAAAATAAAGTTTAAGCACATGTCATTGTGTCTTGTACTTCCTATTGCTTTTATAATTTTAGCAAAATATCAACAAGTGACTGAAAGTTTGAAAATTATATATGACATAATTAGAATTATGCCTTAATCAATTGACTTGATCGATCAGCTTCTCACATAAGCTTTTATCGGCAGGTTAGTGGTTAAAAATATATATCTTTATGATTCTGGGGGTCAATTACCTTATGTCAACCCATGGAAATGTGATAAGCATGATGAGTTTGCCGTTAGTGGAGAGATTAACGATGTTTATTCTATCAAGACACGAGGAACGTGAATGACATGGGCTCGTGATCGGTATGGCCTATGCATGAATAGTCATTCAAAATAGTGAAAAACACTCCTACTACATTCTCATTAAAGTGAGGTGAGAAAATTATGGTTAATATAGCTATTATATGATCCATTTTAGTCAAATTAATATTGTAAGGCAAAATATTGTGGTTGCGCAACATTGCAATGTTTGACGCATGGTTCATTTCCATAAATATCAAACCTATAGCATTAATTATTCAAATCGACACAAACATGAAATTATGGCTGATAGCACATTTGTTGAAAGTAACGAGCATTACAAACCAGAAGCATGGCAATAAGACAGATATTGTGCCCTTCTCGCCAGCTGTTACTTCTGTCCCAAGGCAGTGTTACTTCAAACCCGCCGGCAGGTACAAAAGTAACTTTGCCGGAGTTCTGTTCATGGTCTATTTCATTTCACCTCATTTACCCTAGAAATGTAATTATAGTCGTTAATTGTTGAGAACACATATACTGCAAGTTGTTTCTCATAAAATAGGGTGTCTCTAGCTCTATCAATTTCTGAGTAATTAGGAAAAAAGCTAAAAGTGTTACTTTTGTGCTGGTTCTCCCCCACAAGCATAGTGGCAGTGGTTGGAACCTAAATCATTTTCCAATCGTTTAGTTCTGAACAGAACCATTATTGTTGTTAATTTCGTTCCACTGTTCCGACCAGCAAAATAAAGTTCTGGACAGGGTTGAACGCCAGAAAAGTTATTACATTACTTCACCAATGGATAGAGCAGCATGGTATGGAGCGGGAAAGCTATTAAATTTTGCGGGTGAGAAGAGCTGGGCATGAAGAGCTGGGCATGTTGTTGTAATGACACTATCTGAATTAGGCCCACAGACTTATACCTACGGAGGAGCAGCTTCTATGAAGGCACTTTGAATGTCTTTGAACTTCAGAGAGTTGGCTTAACTAACGTTTGACCAGAGCTATCCCTTGATCATGACTAAGATCCAATACATTACACATAATGGCGCCTAGAGTTTGAGAGGTAGACCAGAGCTAGCTAACAAGCTAGCTAACAAACTTGTATGTGCAGAGCGGCACCAGAATTTAAATAAAAACTTGTCTTACCTTTTTGTACTTAATAAATCCAATGTGAAACATGATAACTATAGTATCCTTAACTAGCATTGAAAAAGTTAATCCATTGTTTTCTCATAAAAAAAAGATTTCCCTAATTTCTGAATGACGCCTGTAACATCAGTAACTAAAGTAGAATACACATGCTTCAGAGAGAGGGGGAGGGGCAGGTAGCCTACACACTGGCAAAGACTTTCAGCTGGCATGCAGGCAGACACTGGGATATGTTTCTGAGTGACTGTCACGTCCTGACCAGTAAAAGGGGTTATTTGTTATTGTAGTTTGGTCAGGACGTGGCAGGGGGTATTTGTTTTATGTGGTTCGGGCTGGTTGTGTTAGTAGTTGGGTGTTTGATTTATTATTCCGGGTTTTGGGCACTGTTCTATATTTTGTATTTCTATGTTTAGTTAATTGGGGGTTGGACTCTCAATTGGAGGCAGGTGTTTTCTAGTTGCCTCTGATTGAGGGTTCTATAAATAGGTATATGTTTGTGTTAGTATTTTGTGGGAGATTGTTCTTGTTTAGCTATGTGTGCCTGTCAAGTTCGTTTTGTGTTTTGTATACGTTTTTGGTGTTTTTCCTTCTTCACATAAATGAAATAACATGAGTGTACATTTTCCCGCTGTGTCTTGGTCTCAACCCTATGACAACCGTGACAGTGACAGTTAATGCATCAGAACAGCAATTACTCACCTCACACTGGACAAAGCTTATTTATTTAATGACGCCGATGCAAAGGATATACTGCTTATCCGAGACCAGGACTAAAGAAGAAAAGATGGAGATGCGGAGGTCAGGGGGCCTTGTGAGAATTCATCAGCCAGTGGGTAAACCACTACTACCCTCCGTCTCCATCCAATGTGTAATCACTGGAAAATAAACTGGATGATCTATGATAAAGACTATCCTATCAACGGGACATTAAAAACAGTAATATCTTGTGTTTCACCGAGTCATGGCTCAATGACAATACGGATAATATAGAGCTAGGTGGGTTTTCCGTGCATAGGCACAACAGAGCAGCTACGTCTGGCAAGACGAGGGGCGGGGGTGTGTGTCTTTGTCTATTTGCCTATGTCTAATATTAAAGAAGTCTCGAGGTATTGCTTGTCTGAGGTAGAGTACCTGATGATAAGGTGTAGACCCCACTATCTACCGAAAGAGTTCTCATCCCTATTATTCGTAGCCATCTATTTACCACCACAAACCGATGCTGGAACTAGGACCGCACTCTACGAGCTGTATAAGGCCATAAGCAAACAAGAAAATTCTCATCCAGAACTGGCACTGCTAGTGGCCCGGGGACTTTAATGCAGGCAAACTTAAATACCTAATTTAAACCAGAATGTCACGTGCAACCACAGGGGAGAAAAACTATAGACCACCTTAACCTCACACACAGAGATGCATACGAAGCTCTCCCTCGCCCTCCATTTGGCAAATCTGACCATAATTCTATCCTCCTGATTCCTGCTTACAAGCAAAACTAAAGCAAGAAATACTGGTGTCTCGCTCAACACAGAAGTGGTCAGATGATGAGGATGCTACGCTACAGGACTGTTTTGCTAGCACAGACTGGAATATGTTCCAGGATTCATACAATGGCATTGAGGAGTATACCACCTCAGTCACCGGCTTTTTCAATAACTGCATTGACGATGTTGACCCCATAGTGACTGTACGTACATATCCCACCCAGAAGCCATGAATTACAGTCAACATCCGCACTGAGCGAAGGGCTAGAGCTGCCACTTTCAGGGAACGGGACACTAATCCGGACGCTTATATGAAAACCCGCTATGCCCTCCGACGAACCATCAAACAGGCAAAGGGTCAATACAGGACTACGATTGAATCCCACTACACCGGCTCGTCGGATGTGGCAGGGCTTGCAAACTATTAAAGACTACAAAGGGAAACCCAGCTGTGAGCTGTCCAGTGATGCAAGCCTACCAGATGAGCTAAATGCTTTTTATGCTCGCTTCGAGGCAAGCAACACTGAAAAATACATGAGAGCATCGGCTGTTCCAGACGACTGTGTGATCACGCTCTCCGTAACCGATGTGAGCAAGACCTTTTAAATAGGTCAACATTCACAAGGCCGTGGGGCCAGACGGATCATCAGGATGTTTACTCAGAGTAAGCGCGAACCAACTGGCAAGTGTTTTCACTGACATTTTCAACTTCTCCCTGACCAAGTCTGTAATACCTACATGTTTCAAGCAGACCACCACAGTCCCTGTGCCCAAGAAAGCGAAGGTAACCTGACTAAATGACTACTGCACCATAGCACTCACGTCAGTAGCCATGAAGTGTTTTAAAAGGCTGGTCATGGCACACATCAACACCATCACCCCGGAAACCCTAGACCCACTCCAATTTGTATTCCGCCCCAACAGATCCACAGATGAAGGAATCTCAACTCCACTCCACATCTGCCCTTTCCCACCTGGACAAAAGGAACACCTCTGTGAGAATGCAGCTCAGCGTTCAACACCACAGTGCCCACAAAGCTCATCACTAAGCTAAGATTCATGGGACTAAACACCTCCCTCTGCAACTGGATCCTGGACTTCCTGAGGGGCTGCCCCCAGGTGGTAAGGGTGAGCAACAACAGATCTGCCATGCTGATCCTCAACACTGGGGCCCCTCAGGGGTGCGTGCTCAGTCCCCTCCTGCACTCCCTGTTCACCCACGACTGCGTGGCCTAGCACAACTCCAACACCATTATTAATTTTGCTGACGATACAACAGTGGTAGGCTTGATCACTGACAATGATGAGAAAGCCTATAGGGAGGAGGTCAGAGATCTGGCAGTGTGGTGCCAAGACAACAAACTCTCCCTCAATGTGAGCAAGACGAAGGAGCTGATCGTGGACTACAGAAAAAGGAGGGCCGAACAGGCCCCCATTAACATCGACGGGGCTGTAGAGGAGCGGGTCGAGAAATTCAAGTTCCTTGGTCCAAACTATCATGGTCCAAACAGACTGTCATGAAGAGGTCACGACAATGCCTTTTCCCCCTCAGGAGACTGAAAAGATTTGACATTGTTCCCAAGATCCTCAAAAAATTCTACAGCTACGCCACCGAGTGCATCCTGACTGGTTGCATCACTGCCTGGTATGGCAACTGCTCACCATCCGACTATAAGGCGCTACAGAGGGGAGTGCGTACGGCCCAGTTCATCACTGGGGCCAAGCTTCCTGCCATCCAGGACCTATATACTAGGCGTGTCAGAGGAGCGCCAAGTCTAGGTCCAAAAAGCTCGTTAACAGCTTCTACCCCCAAGCCAGAAGACTGCTGAACAATAATTAAATGGCCACCAGGTCTATTTATATTGACACCGCCCCCAGTTTTTACACTGCAGCTACTCACTGTTTATTATCTATGCATAGTCACTTTACCCCTACCTACATGTACAAATTACCTCAACTAACCTGTACACCTGCACGTTGACTCGGTACCGATACCCCCTGTATGTAGTTTTGTTATTGTTATTTTGTTACTTTTTATTTTATTTTTTAATTTAGGTAAAAAATGAATGCTGCTGCATTAATTGTAATTTGTCTGTGTTACCGTGTGCTGACGCTGTTCCTGTCTCGTTTTATGTCCGTTCCAGGTTAAATGTTTGACTCCCCATACCTGCTTCGCCTCTCTAGCATCATCCCTTGACAGAATGCAGCAGCGGAGATCAGACCTGGGGAACTGACAAATATAGGGGAGGTAATTAACAGGTGATGAGTGAGTCCAGGTGAGTCCAATATTGCTGATGCACGTGACGAGGGAAGGCAGGTGTGCGTAATAGATGATGGCAGGAGTGCGTGATGCATGGGGGAACAGCAGGAGCAGGCGTGATAACGTCCTACCGAAAGCACTCTCCACCAATCCATTTCACAAATAAACAACTGCAATGTCAGAATTGCCTCGTCCACAGCAAGTGACATCACTTCCGCGCCTTCAGTCTGTCCAAAAAAGCTCCATAACTAGAACTTTGATTCTCCTTGCAGTTGATGTGTCTGACATTGGTGGCGGTGCGTGGGTAAAATCACTAGGGATGCCAGAAAAAGAAGCCGTATTACAAACTATGGGTTGTGATAATTGCGTTGTTTGCTCTATAACCTGTTAGTTCTCATATGCCTTGGGACCGTGATACAGTATATAAGCCTAAAGCCCGAGACAATAAGAAAGTACTGTTGCAGAATACATTCAACCACACCTTTGTTTCATCACAAAACCGGAGAGCAACCTCTGTCCTGTGAAGTCCACATATCACACTGCATGTAACAAACAGTTACATGATCTACAGTATGGTCAAGGAAGTTAATGTTTCCGACATTTTTGTACCACTAAACAACTATTGATTTCGAACCACAGAGTTACCACAAGTCGCAAAGAAAACAGGAGCTGCCTCCACTATTCCAGCACCATTTAAACTTCAAATTTTAAACACCATCAAATCACCTATGCTGAGTCTATTACAGTGACAACTAAAAGTTACCAAAAACTATTTAGTCCAATCAACGTAAGCTAAATATGATATGGCTGTCCATGGTTCTGATTTGTGTGTGTAAGTAGAAAAAACATGTTGACTCATACTTGCAGAGTAACGGCAACACCATCCTCCTCTCTTTCATGTTGACGAAACATTCTATCACTCTGTCATACAGTACACACTTTTATTTTTTGTTGTCCTAGGCTACCTGGCAAAAATGCTTGCTCGCTAGCCTAACTTCCATTCATGGGCAGCATTAGCTAGTTAACATTAACCTTCTACATCTAGCTACATATTTAACTTCCATCCTCTCAGGCCAGGGGCACAATGTATGAATTAATGGCTGTTGTAATCATTGATCAGTTCATAGAATTAATTAAAACGACAAGTTAAATTCCCTTTCTTCATCCATGGCTAATTTAGGAAGGCGCCAATTTTTTCTGGCTATCAAGCCTCCGGAGGACAACACAACAAGATGCAACAATTCAAGTTGTTTCTGTCAATGACTTATGCTCTCCATGTTATTTGATAGGAGTGAGAACAAAATACAAACTGTGCACGGGGACCAAGTGCACGGGGACCATTCACAGTTGAGCTCACTCAGTTTAGCTCAATGCTGATTGGTTTTTAATCGAGGCCAAATGCTCGCTGGATTTGACGGCAACAATGTCATACTCTTTTGGACCAGAGAGCATCAGATCGATGGCCTACACATACAGAGACAGAAGGGCTCTGTTTCGCTCGCTCGGATGCTTTTTCCGGTGAGATACATTGAGCATCTTGCAAATTGAGAAATAACAAGAAATAAGACAAAAAAATCTGAAAACTTGAGCGTGCATAACTATGCAACCCTCCCAAAGTCAATACTTTGTAGAGTCACCTTTTGCAGCAATTACAGCTGCAAGTATCTTGGGGTATGTCTCTATAAGCTTGGCACATCTAGCCACTGGGATTTTTGCCAATTCTTCAAGACAAAACTGCTCCAGCTCCTTCAAGTTGGATGGGTTCCGCTGGTGTACAACAATCATATCACAGATTCTCATATGGCTTTGACTAGGCCATTCCAAGACATTTAAATGTTTCTCCTTAAAACATTCAAGTGTTGCTTTAGCAGTATGCTTAGGGTCATTGTCCTGCTGGAAGGTGAACCTCTGTCCCAGTCTCAAATCTCTGGAAGACTGAAACAGGTTTCCCTCAAAAATGTCCCTGTATTTAGCGCCATCCATCATTCCTTCAATTCTGACCAGTTTCCCAGTCCCTGCCGATGAAAAACATCCCCACAGCATTATGCTGCCACCACCATGCTTTCACTGTGGGGATGTTGTTCTCGGGGTGACGAGAGGTGTTGGGTTTGCACCAGACATTGCGTTTTCCTGGCCAAAAAGCTACATTTTAGTCTCATCTGACCAGAGTATCTTCTTCCATACGTTTGGGGAGTCTCCCACATGCTTTTTGGTGAACACCAAACATGTTTGCTTATTTTTTTCTTTAAGCAATGGCTTTTTTTTCTGGCCACTCTTCCGTGGTCCTATGAACAGATACTCCAATCTCCGCTATGGAGCTTTGCAGCTCTTTCAGGGTTATCTTTGGTGTCTTGTTGCCTCTCTGATTAACCTGTTACATCTAGGGGGCAGTAATTTCACGGCTGGATAAAAAACGTACCCGATTTAATCTGATTATTAGTCCTGCCCAGAAACTGGAATATGCATATAATTATTAGCTTTGGAGAGAAAACACTCCAAAGTTTCTGAAACTGTTTGAATGGTGTCTGTGAGTATAACAGAACTCCTATGGCAGGCAAAAACCTGAGATGCTTCTGTTCAGGAAGTACCCTGTCTGAACATTTCTTGCCCTTCTTTATTATCTCTGTCGTTTACAAAGGATCTCTGCTCTTACGTGACACTTCTCACGTCAACAATGGAGTCTCACAGCCCGGGAAAAACAGGAATGATGTCATTCAAAGCCCTGGCTGAAGCACACGAGAGCAAATGCTGAGTGGTCAGTCAATGGACTAAGCCTTAGGCGCGTGACACGCCCCGCCCCCGGCTTTTGGTTTTTTCCTCAGTTTACAGACAGGCAGATTCCCGGTCGGAATATTATCGCTTCTCTACGAGATAAATTGCATAAATATTGGTTTTAAACAGCGGTTGACATGCTTCGAAGTACGGTAATGGAATATTTCGAAATTTTTTGTCATATTTTGCGTCATGCTCGTGGCCGAGATTTAGCGTTGGGATAGTGTCTAGAACGCACGAACAAAACGTCGCTGTTTGGATATAACGATGGATTATTTGGGACCAAACCTACATTTGTTATTGAAGTAGAAGTCCTGGCAGTGTATTCTGATGAAGAACAAGCAAGGTAAGAACATTTTTCTTATAGGAAATGTGATTTTGGTGAAGGCTACACTGGGTGGGTGTCTAAATAGCTAGCCCTGTAACGCCGGGCTATGTACTTACATTATTGCAAAATGTGCTTCATCCGAAAAGCTATTTTAAAATCGGACATATCGAGTGCATAGAGGAGTTCTGTATCTATAATTCTTAAAATAATTGTTATGCTTTTTGTGAACGTTTATCGTGAGTAATTTAGTAAAATCACCGGAAGTGTTCGGTGGGAATGCTAGTTCTGAACGTCACATGCTAATGTAAAAAGCTGGTTTTTGATATAAATATGAACTTGATTGAACAGACATGCATGTATTGTATAACACAATGTCCTAGGTGTGTCATCTGATGAAGATCATCAAAGGTTAGTGCTGCATTTAGATATGGTTTGGGTTTATGTGACATGATATGCTAGCTTGAAAAATGGCTGTGTGATTATTCCTGGCTGGGTACTCTGCTGACATAATCTAATGTTTTGCTTTCGCTGTAAAGCCTTTTTGAAATCGGACAGTTTGGTTAGATAAAGGAGAGTCTTGTCTTTAAATAGCTGTAACATAGTCATATGTTTGAAAAGTGTAAGTTTTCGGATTTAGAGGAGTTTGAATTTCGCGCCCCGCCCATCATTGGATATTGGAGCAGACGTTCCGCTAGCGGAACGTGTAGATGTATTAATGCCCTCCTTGTCTGGTCTGTGAGTTTTGGTGGACGGCCCTCTCTTGGCAGGTTTGTTGTGTTGCCATATTCTTTCAATTTTTTAATAATGGATTTAATGGCGCTCTGTGGGATGTTCAAAGTTTCAGATATTTTTTCACAACCCAACCCTGATCTGTACTTCTCCACAACTTGGTCCCTGACCTATTTGGATAGCTCCTTGGCCTTCATGGTGCCGCTTGCTTGGTTTTGCCCCTTGCTTAGTGGTGTTGCAGACTCTGGGGCAATTCAGAACAGGTGTATATATACTGAGATCATGTGACAGATCATGTGACACTTAAATAAAGTCCACCTGTGTGCAATCTAACTAATTATGTGGCTTCTGAAGGTAATTGGTTGCACCAGATCTTATTTAGGGGTTTCATAGCAAAGGGGTGAATACATATGCATGCACCACTATTCCAATGTTTTTTTTTATGTTTTAAAACAAGTAATGTTTTTCATTTCACTTTACCAATTTGTACTATTTTGTTTATGTCAATGACATGAAATAAAAATAAAAATAAATGTAAATTACAGGTTGTAATGCAACAATATAGGAAAAACACCAAGGGGGTGAAAACCTTTGCAAGGCACTGTAACAGACACATCTCAGCATCAGCTGTTCAGAGGAGACTGCATGGTTGAATTGCTGGAAAGAAACCACTACTAAAGGACACCAATAAGAAGAAGAGACTTGCTTCAGCCAAGAAACATGAGCAATGGACATCAGATGGGTGGAAATCTGTCCTTTGTTCTGATGAGTCCAAATTTGAGATATTTGGTTCCAACCGCTGTGTCTTTGTGAGTCGCAGAGTAGGTGAACAGATGAGCTCTGCATGTGAAGCATGGAGGAGGAGGTGTGATGGTGTGGGTGTGCTTTGTTGGTGACACTGTCTGTGATTTATTTAAAATTCAAGGCACACTTAACCCGCATGGCTACCACAGCATTCTGCAGTGATATGCCATCCCATCTGGTCCAAATAATGTGTGACCGATTAGATGGATAGACAGACAGACAGACAGACAGACAGACAGACAGACAGACAGATAGATAGATAGATAGATAGATAGATAGATAGATAGATAGATAGATAGATAGATAGATAGATAGATAGATAGATAGATAGATAGCCACCATTGGACTCTGGAGCAGTGGAAACGCATTCTCTGGAGTGATTAATCACGTTTCACCATTTGGCAGTTTGACAGACGAATCTGGGTTTAGTAGATGCTAGGAGAATGCTACCTGTCACAATGCATAGCGCCAACTGTAAAATTTGGTGGAGGAGGAATAATGGTCTGGGGCAGTTTTTCATGGTTCAGGCTAGGCCCCTTATTTCCAGTGAAAGGAAATCTAAACGCTACAGCATACAATGACATTCTAGACTATTCTGTGCTTCCAACTTTGTGGCAAGTTTGGGGAAGGCTTTTTCCTGTTTCAGAATGACCATTTTTTATATTTATATAGCAAGGCAGTTAAGAACAAATTCTTATTTAGAATGATGGCCTAGGAATAGTGGGTTAACTGCCTTGTTCAGTGGTAGAACAACAGATGTTTACCTTGTCAGCTTGGGGATTTGATCCAGCAACCTTTTGGTTACTGGCCCAATGCTCTAACCACTAGGCTACCTGCCTCCCCAATGCCCCTGTGCACAAAGCGAGGTACATACAGAAATGGTTTGTCGACATCTGTGTGGAAGAACTTGACTGGCCTGCACAGAGCCCTGACCTCAACCCCATCGAACAACTTTGGGATGAATTGGAATGCCGACTGTGAGCCAGGCCAAATCGCACAACATCCGTGCCCGACCTCACTAATGCTCTTGTGGCTGAATGGAAGCAAGTCCCCACAGCAATGTTCCAAAATCTAGTGGAAAGTCTTCCCAGAAGATTGGAGTCTGCTACAGCAGCAAAGAGGGGACTAACTCCATAATAATGCACATGATTTCGGAATGAGATGTTCGACGAGCAGGTGTCCACATACTTTTGGTCATGTTGTGTGTATATATATATATATAGAATAGTGAACGATATATATGACTGGTGTTTTGCGGGTAATGTTTAATGAAGCTGCCAGTTGAGGACTTGGGAGGCATCTGTTTCTCAAACTAGACACTTTAATGTTAATATAACTACACTGTCCATTTTACAGTAGCTATTACAGTGAAAGAATACCATACTATTGTTTGAGGAGAGTGCACAATTTTGAACATGAAAAGTTATTAATAAACAAATTAGACACATTTGGGCAGTCTTGATACAACATTTTGAAAAGAAATGCAATGGTTCATTGGATCAGTCTAAAACTTTGCACATACACTGCTGCCATCTAGTGGGCTGGAATAAACCTGGGCTGGAATAATACATTATGGCCTTTCTCTTGCATTTCAAAGATGATGTTAAAAAAAATACAAAATAATAGTTTTTTTTCTTCTTTGTATTATCTTTTTCCAGATCTATTGTGTTATATTCTCCTACATTAATTTCATATTTCCACAAACTTCAAAGAGTTTCGTTTCAAATGATATCAAGTATATGCATATCCTTGCTTCAGTGCCTGAGCTACAGGCAGTTAGATTTGGGTATGTCATTTTAGGCAAAACATTTTTTTTAAAGGGGCGGATCCATTAAACCTCTTAAGGATCCGCCTAGATTAGCTCAACCATCCCGTGGAAGGGGCACTGATCCCAAATAAGTTATTAAGAGGTTAAGGATTCACGTGAGGCTGGTTTATACTATTGATATCTCTGTAGACAGTTGCCGCAGTGACATCATTAACATTTTATCGTCGTCAGACATCAATCTTGTCATTGTCCTTTTGAAAAAGTATAAACACAAAAATAAAAGACTGCTTGACATCAGCAGCCTGGTGGTAAAAAATAGCATAACTGGTGTATTTTAACGCTAACACACCCATCAGTTTAAAAAGGAATTTAGGATATGTCAATCTAGCAAACCATGCAACTAAAAGCAACTTTCTAAACAATGTTTTTGTTCGTTTCTAGCTTGTTAGCTAGCAAACTAACATTGTTAGCTAGCTAGCTAGTTCAAATAATGACCATATCACAGCTGACAACGTCATACGTTTTGCAAATTTGTATTCATTATCACAGGAAAATAAACTCACAACAAGATCATTATTTCCAAGTTAATGACGAGCCAATTACAGACAATAGCTGACGGTTGTGGGTGTGACAAAATAAAAGCAGGGCATTCTACCGGAGAAATTTAGAACTTCGAAACTGTCTCATTGGCCTAAAGGTATATCCAAATTTGACATTGGTGCAGGGCATGTTGTTCTTTGCATTGCTGTCTCTGGTAAACTCACACAATATCAAATAAAATCAATGTTTATTTGTCACATGCAAAGAATATAGAAGGTGTAAAAGGTACAGTGAAATGGTTACTTGCATAGCTAGCTAGCTAAACACAGAACCATAATCCTGACTCTTAACATTACTACCATGCATGACTTTATTTTCAGAATGTGAAATGTCAGAATAATAGTGGAGATAATTATTTATTTCAGCTTTTATTTCATTCATCACATTCCCAGTGGGTCAGAAGTTTACATAAACTCAATTAGTATTTGGTAGCATTGCCTTTAAATTGTTTAACTTGGGTTAAACGTTTTGGGTAGCCTTCCACAAGCTTCCCACAATAAGTTGGGTGAATTTTGGCCCATTCCTCCTGACAGAGCTAGTGTAACTGAGTCAGGTTTGTAGGCCTTCTTACTCGCACACGCTTTTTCAGTTCTGCCCACAAATTTTCTATAGGATTGAGGTCAGGGCTTTGTGATGGCCACTCCAATACCTTGACTTTGTTGTCCTTAGGCCATTTTGCCACAACTTTGGAAGTATGCTTGGGGTCATTTTCCATTTGGAAGACCCATTTGCGACCAAGCTTCAACTTCCTGACTGATGTCTTGAGATGTTAATTGAATATTTCCACATAATTTTCTATCCTCATGATTCCATCTATTTTGTGAAGTGCACCAGTCCCTCCTGTAGCAAAGCACCCCCACAAAATGATGCTGCCACCTCCATGCTTCACGGTTGGGATGGTGTTCTTCGGCTTGCAAGCCTCTCCCTTTTTCCTCCAAACATAACGATGGTCATTATGGCCAAACAGTTCTATTTTTCTTTCATCATACCAAAGGACATTTCTCCAAAAAGTACGATCTTTGTCCCCATGTGCAGTTGCAAACCATTGTCTGGCTTTTTTATGGCGGTTTTGGAGCAGTGGCTTCTTCCTTGCTAAGCAGCCTTTCAGGTTATGTCGATATAGGACTCATTTTACTGTGGATATAGATACTTTTGTACCTGTTTCCTCCATCATCTTCACAAGGTCCTTTGCTGTTGTTCTCGGATTGATTTGCACTTTTTGCACCAAAGTACATTCATCTCTAGGAGACAGAACGTGTCTCCTTCCTGAGCAGTATGACGGCTGCGTGGTCCCATGGTGTTTATACTTGCGTACTATTGTTTGTACAGATGAACATGGTACCTTCAGGCATTTGGAAATTGCTCCCAAGGATGAACCAGACTTGTGGAGGTCTACAATTGTTTTTTTGAGCCCTTGGCTGATTTCTTTTGATGATCCCATGATGTCAAGCAAAGAGGCACTGAGTTTGAAGGTAGGCCTTGAAATACATCCCCAGGTACACCTCCAATTGACTCAAATTATGTCAATTAGCCTATCAGAAGCTTCTAAAGCCATGACATCATTTTCTTACCCTTACCTCCCTTATCTTACCTCATTTGCACATACTGTATATAGACTTTTTCTACTGTATTATTGACTGTATGTTTGTTTATTTCATGTGTAACTCTGTGTTGTTGTATGTGTCGAACTGCTTTGCTTTATCTTGGCCAGATCGCAGTTGCAAATGAGAACTTGTTCTCAACTAGCCTACCTGGTTAAATAAAGGTCAAATAAAAATGAAATAAAAAAAATAAACAGGTCACCATTCACAAAGCCGTGGGGCCAGATGGATTACCAAGACGTGTACTCAAAGCATGCGCGGACCAATTGGCAAGTGTCTTCACTGACATTTTCAACCTCTCCCTGACTGAGTCTGTAATACTGTACATACATGTTTCAAGCAGACCACCAAAGTCCCTGTGCCCAAGGAAGCGAAGGTAACCTGCCTAAATTATTACCGCCCCGTAGCACTCACGTCAGTAGCCATGAAGTGCTTTGAAAGGCTGGTCATGGCTCACATCAACAGTATTCCCCTGGATACCCTAGACCCACTCCAATTTGCATACCACCCCAACAGATCCACAGATGACGCAATCTCAATCGCACTCCACACTGCCCTTTCCCACCTGGACAAAAGGAACACCTATATGAGAATGCTGTTCATTGACTAGAGCTTAGCGTTCAACATCATAGTGCCCTCAAACCTCATCACTAAGCAAAGGACCCTGGGACTACACACCTCCCTCTGCAACTGGATCCTGGACTACCTGACGGGCCACCCCCAGGTGGTAAGGGTAGGCAACAACACATCTGCCACGCTGATCCTCAACACTGGGTCCCCTCAGGGGTGTGTACTTAGTCCCCTCCTGTTCTCTCTGTTCACCCACGACTGCGTGGCCAAAAATGACTCCAACACCATCATTACATTTGCTGACAACACAACAGTGGTAGGCCTGATCACCGACAACGATAGGACAGCTTATAGGGAGGAGGTCACAGAACTGGCAGTGTGGTGCCAGGACAACAACCTCTCACTCAATGTGATCAAGACATAGGAGGTGGTTGTGGACTACAGGAAAAGGTGTGCCGAACAGGCCCCCATTAACATTGACAGGGCTGTAGTGGAGCAGGTCGAGAGTTTCAAGTTCCTTGGTGTCCACATCACCAACGATCTATCATGGTCCAAACACACCACGACTGTGGTGAAGAGGGAACGACAAAACCTTTTCCCCCTCAGGAGACTGAAAATATTTGGCATGGGTCCCCCGATCCTCAAAAAGATCTACAGCTGTACCATTGAGAGCTTCCTGACCGGTTGCATCACCACCTGGAATGGCAACTGCTCAGCATCTGTCCGTAAGGCGCTACAGAGGGTAGTGCGTACGGCCCAGTACATCACTGGGGCCAAGCTTCCTGCAATCCAGTACCTATATAATAGGCGGTGTCATAGGAAAGCCCATAAAATTGTCAGAGACTCCAGTCACCCAAGTCATAGACTGTTTTCTTTGCTACCGGTACAGGATCGCCAAATCTAGGACTATAAGGCTCCTTAACAGCTTCTACCCCCAAGCCATAACACTGCTGAACAATTAATCAAATGGTCACCGGACTATTACATTGACCCCCTTCCCCCACCCAGTTGTTTTGACACTGCTGCTACTCGCTGTTTATTATCTATGGATAGTCACTTCACCCCTACCTACATGTACAAATGACCTCTAACCTGTACCCCCACACACTGACTCGGTACCGGTACCCCATGTATACAGTATAGCCTCGTTATTGTTATGTTATTGTGTTACTTTGTATTATTTTTTACATTTGTTTATTTGGTAAAAATTTTCTTAACTCTTCTTGAACTACACTGTTGGTTAAGGGCTTGTAAGTACTGTAAGTATTTCAAGGTAAGGTCTACACTTGTTGTATTCGGCACGTGACAAATAAAGTTTGATTTGATTTTTGAAGAAGTGATGTGTGAAGTACAACTAGTTTACTGAAACGATTCACATTTGAGTGTCTCGGATTCACTTTTACTACATTATGTCTAGTTCATGAGATCAGGCTGGTTATTTTTGGCAATAGCGTGAGAAAACAGAATTGCTTTTCTCACTTGCAACATCAAACAGCTTCACTGGTTGATGTTGTGCCTACACTCTTAAAAGTCAAATCAAAAACCAAATAAGGTTATTGAGAGCAATGCCATAGGGGACCCATTTTAGGGTCTCTGAAGAACCATAAATGGGATGGTTCTTTGAAGAACCATAGAAAAATCCCAAACCAGAAATGTTCTGGCCCCTCCATGATCAAAATTGAATAGCCCTGCTGTAAGGTTTCAAGCCTTATATATATATTTCCCAGGGTGCCTTTTGAGTGAATTTTAGAGTTACCAGTGTCACCTGTGACTGTGTTTGCTAGTGACAGAGATGTTGTTGTTGCATTCATTCATGAACAGTTCTGTGGCCCTGGAGCAAATGAGATTTTAAGTGAATATCTTCTCATTAAAGTCTTTAAATTATTAAAATATACATTTCACAAGTTTTTTGTTGTTGTTCGGAACAGGTTTCATTGTAACATAGAGACCTGAAACTCATAGTTTACAAGCTACATCAGACCTGCAAGTCTCATTATGTTGGTTTGCAAAGTGATGTGCAATTCTTATTGGAATACAGCCGAAGTGAGGATATCCACCATTTGGATTTTTTATTCACCATCAACCTGCATTCAGAAGGACTGCCAGGGTTAGAAGGACTAAGGTACGAGACTACCTTAAACAAATCATCTGGAATAACCATTTCTGTAACGAGGGCAATAAATCCAAGTCACAGATTGAAATAGTTTAGAAAAATGTATGCCATTTATATTTGCGTTGCATAAGATTAATTAATTGATTAATGTACATGTGAAAACATAGATATTGGAACAAACAATTCTAAAACTCAACCTGTAATAGAGCATGCTGGGAAATATGATAATGATGGGCATGGTTTTGGTTGAACTATTGTATTAACACTGGGGTTCTTTTACACCACTGAGTATTAATTTAACTACAGTGTTAATTTAACTCTTGACTCAACACTAGAAATGTGACACTGAAAAATCAACACTAGTTAACACTGGCCAATTTTCTGTGTGCTATGAAAGTGACACATCTGCAGGCTTTCATACATTTCAATAACATTTCAAAAATCTGAAGCACCATAGATGTCATGTCAAGAACCCCACACTTATCTCAAATGTTCTTTATCGGGAAAAGCTATCCAAGGAACCTTAAAACTTCTACAGGATCGGTGTGTCCCCCGTGGGATGGTTGAGCTAAAATGCACTAACGTGATTAGCATGACGTTGTAAGTAACAAGAAAATTTCCCAGGAAATTGTGACATTCTTGTTAATCTAACTGCAGTTAATCTAATGCTGACATTCTTGTTAATCTAACTGCACTGTCCAATTTACAGTAGCTATTACAGTGAAAAATACCATGCTATTGTTTGAGGAAAGTGCACAGTTATGTACTTGAAAATGTATCAATAAACCAATTAGGCATATTTCCGCAGACTTGATACAACATGTTGAACAGTAATGCAATGGTTCATTGGATCAGGTTAAACTTTACACATACACTACTGCCATATAGTGGCCAAACTCTAAATTGCGCCTAAACTGGAATAATACATTGTGGCCTTTCTCTTGCATTTCAAAGCTGATGAAAAAAAAGCATGTTTTTTTTCTTTGTGTTATCTTTAACCAGATTTATTGTGTTATATTCTCCTACATTAATTTCACATTTCCACAAACTTCAAAGTGTTTATTTTCAAATGGTATCAAGAATATGCATATCCTTGCTTCAGGTCCTGAGCTACAGGCAGTTAGATTTGGGTAGGTCATTTTAGGGGAACATTTAAAAAAAGGGTCCGATCCTTAAGGCTGAAGAAGAACCATTTAACTACCTTTATTTTTTTTCAGTGTACATAGAGCGCGACATGTGGCCACCGTCTGTTCCAATATAAATATTGAAGTGTTGTTGTATAGAAATAAGCTCGCTGATCGGACGAACGAGGGCCAATCAGAAGCCTTCAGATCAGTACACCTTCTTTTCAGAAATCATTCATAACGCCGATGCGTCAAACGTTTTTACGAGGACCCTGGTATAAATATGGCTGGAGTAGTTAGTCATTTTTCCAAAATGAAAGGATAGAAACTAAGGAACAGAAACGAATCCTGCTTATGTGTCCTTTACCTAACCTTTGATAACTACTTTTATTCCTTGTTCCATATTTAGTCTACCAGACTCTCTGTTTACAATGAGTGGATTATTTCTGAAAAATATATTGGTGGCAGCAGCGGTATGTTGCTCGGTACTGGTCACGGCTGCACTGGGGTCCCCAGTGTTAGCTCAAGAGCCGATCCGATGCGCCCCGTGCGCGCCGGAGAAGCTGAGCGAGTGTCCAGTGGTGGCGCACGGCTGTGTGGAGGTTCTGAGTGAGCCGGGTTGCGGATGCTGCCTTGTCTGCGCCCTGATGACGGGGGAACTGTGCGGAATCTACACGGCGCCATGCGGGTATGGACTGAGGTGCACCCCAATACCCGGCGACCTCCAGCCGCTGCACTCCCTTATTCGCAGCCAGGCGGTGTGCATGGCGAACGCCGAGCCCGAAAGGAGCCCTAAACCCCAAAACCCAGGTATTCAACCCCATATTGCAGAATGCTTTGCCTATAGATATCTTATACATTGCATATATGTCATATATCTGTAATAGACCTATGATAATAATAGCCAATGTGTTTTATCGTTTTAATAGCTGATTGATAATGATTAATAGCTAATAATAATTAGATGCTATATCATTCATAATTTACAAATGTATTTGTGCAGAAGTGCAATACTGTGATTTCTGCTTTTCCCCTTCTTGACACTCTCATTCCCTCTTTTCTCCAGATCAAGGAGAGGTGGACGCTGCCGAGACATATAACGCTGCCAGAGTGTCAGACCCCTGCTTCACGATCTACCTTCCTGGCCACAACAAGTCCTTCGATCCCCCGTCTGCCGCGGACGCGCAGGAGAGCATGAAAGCCAAAGTCAGCGCAATCAGGAAGAAACTGATGGAGCAGGTGAGCGGTCATGGAACATTTACTAGCCGTTTTGCAACTATAATTTAACATGCTTAAAACCAAAGGATGTTTGGTTGGTGGGTATTAAGCGTCATACCGCAAGGGGGCGTTCGAGTGCCTTTGAAGTTCGTGTGTGTGCGCGCGCGCGCGTGTATGTGTGTTCTTTAGCCTACCTATGACCTATCATGGAACTATTTGACTAAATAGGCTACCAGTGTTTTGCCACAACAGGCCTTGACTGTGTGGGTTGATAGGATAGAACAGCAGCTCTAGATGACTAGTGAGACGCATTTAGATGCGAATGAACATAGATAAAACACAAAGTAAACAGAAAGTCCCCAAATATACAGAAAGTCCCCATCTCAAGTAAGTGACCCCCCTTCTCTCTCCTCCCAGGCTCCCTGTCAAATGGAGTTGCAGAGAGCTCTGGAGAAGATCGCTAAATCACAGCAGAAGCTAGGAGACAAACTGACAAGGTTCTACCTGCCAAACTGTGACAAACACGGGCTCTACAAAGCCAAACAGGTATTATTACCATTATTACCTTATCTCTGTGTGTGTGTGTGTGTGTGTGTGTGTGTGTGTGTGTGTGTGTGTGTGTGTGTGTGTGTGTGTGTGTGTGTGTGTGTGTGTGTGTGTGTGTGTGTGTGTGTGTGTGTGTGTGTGTGTGTGCGCAGCCAATATTGTGCCAACTACAGCTCCATAAAGAATAATGTGTATTCAGGCAGAGATTTGTATAGCAATGTTTACACCTTTGAGCACATTCAGCTATATTCAACTTTGATGTCATCGCCTTGGCGCAGCGTGACTATACACGCGTGTGCCTTTCTGTGTGTGCTCCCGTACATTCGTGTCTTGGAGTTGGTGTGTGTTTACCTCGTACTGTAGGTTGCGGCTGCACACAGATGAGGGTCATAGCATATCTGAACAGGTGGTTAGGTGGAGGTGTGTTAAGTTGTGTAAAAAAGACCCAGGGATTCTAATCTCTTTCTCTCGCTCTTGCTCTCTCTCTCTCTCTCTCTCTCTCTCTCTCTCTCTCTCTCTCTCTCTCTCTCTCTGTCTCTCTCTCTCTTTTTCCTTTTCTCTCACCAGTGTGAGTCATCTCTTGATGGACAGAGAGGCAGGTGTTGGTGTGTGTCCTCCTGGAATGGAAAGAAGATTCCAGGATCCACTGCTCTGTCTGTAGATGCAGACTGTTCTTAAGAGATCAACCACTGATGCAGAACACACACACACTAACACACACGCACGCATGCACGCACGCACACACACACACACACACACACACACAGTAAACCACTGATTTTCTTTTGATACGTGTTATTTATCAATTGTCCATGGTGGTGTTTGATATTCAGGTACACACTATCACTGTGGGACTGATGTCCCCTGACCCCTGACCCTCAATCCCTGAATCCTGACCCCGTCCCTCCCCACCAAAGAGAAAATCCATTTTTTTCTGAAAAGGAGATTTTTATATTTTAATGCATTTTCTTTAACTCTACAGCCTTACTTATTTCACATTATGTACTGTATATATTCATTTGTAATTGTATTTTAATATTTATATAATTTAGCCTTATTTTCATTATTATTATCATTATTATTTTTTGTGCATTATTATCAGTGTATAAAGTGTATATATGTATCGACGCCCTGAGTTACTCCATGTTGCTCTGGGCCCGGTTTTCCAAAAGCATCTTAAGGCTAAGTTCATCTTTAGAACATTCATAGGAGCATCGTTAAATCACCGATCTGTTTCCCAAAACTATCATTACTAAAGTTGCACTTGAAAACACTCATTATTTACCGACTGCCTCAGACCACTCATAGAACAGCTGTGTCGTTAAATGTGTTTTTCACTTTATACACAGAAGATCTCTGCTAAACATAGAATCAAGATGTTTGTCTGTCTCTCTGTGACCGCCGATAACGTCACAACGACGTTGACTACAAATAGAAAGTTGCAGATGACTGCATTAAAAGATAAATAGCCTTCCTACAGTATATTCTACATAGGCCTATATTTCAATGATATTGAAATCTATTTCATGTTCATTCAATTGAGTTTTGCTTTGCTATTTGGTACATTTTGACTCAATATATCTCATGATATGTAGCCTAACATGTGATCTGCCAAATCTTGACAGTGCATTATTAAGGGAAAGGGGAATAGTGAATCAGTTGTACAACTGAATGCCTTCAACTGAAATGTGTCTTCCACATTTAACCCAACCCCTCTGAACCAGAGAGGTGCGGGGGGCTGCCTTAATCGACATCCACGTCTTCGGCGCCTGGGAAACAGTGGGTTAACTGCCTTGCTCAGGGGCAGAACGACAGATTTTTACCATGTCAGCTCGGGGATTGGACCCAGCAACCTTTCGGTTACTTTATAGGGTAAGAATTAGAATAAGCCACTTCAATATTTGCAGCCATAGGTGATACTATCACTCTAGGAGCTGATCCGTTGTCAGTATTGTGTAATAATTATAATGACCTTGGCCGTTGCAGGAAAGATGCATCCTTAAAACACTCATAAGCCTAAATTCCATCGCTATCGGGAAACTGGGTCCAGGTCTTTAGGAGTTTGTCTGGTGGTTTACTTTTGAAACGAACCAAACAAAAACAAAAGCACTGTGTGACCCAAATTCATTTTAGAAGGTTTTCTAAATGTTATGTGACTTTTAATTGTTTTTCATGTTCACTGACATGGTTTTGTTTGTTTTTATTTCTGATATGATTCATACATGATGACACTCGGCTACATCAGTGAATGCAGAAAACAACTAATTTGGACATTCTTACCTTTCAAGAAACTCAATGTGGGTTTTGCAGAATTGCATGATGGGTAATGCTCCTGCATTTCCCTTGTTCTGACGGGTGTCTACCTTGACCTACCTCTCTTTACTGACTGCCATCACTGTTCTTTATATAACATGAACGCATTATGAGAGAGAGAGAGAGAGAGAGAGAGAGAGAGAGAGAGATTATTCCAAAGTGACTGACTGCTCACTCATGTATGTACACTTTTGTAATTGAGATGTGTTGTAAAAAAAGAAGAAGATGTATTTAATTAAAACGTTTAACCCCAAATATGTTATCTTGGTCATCGTGTTGCCAAACAAGACTACATTGAAAATAAGCCTTCTGGCTTTCTGTTTTTATCCTCAATCATTAATGTATGTAATGTTGGCTTTGGCTGGAGCAGCGTACTATTTTTAATGATCAAATACATTCAATCAATAAATCAATCAGTCTTTATGCTCCCTTACCAGAAGCCCTGTTTGTACCTGCCGTTAACATGCGTCCTTCTTCCTGATTTTGTCCCGATCTTGACATAATCTTGTCTGTTTACACTTCTAAGATCTGATCACAATCAGATCACAGTGCATCTTCTAATTGTCTACTGACAAAAATGAGGACACAATCAGAGTGTGGACAAGATCCGTAAAAAAGGCTACATGCTTGAATCAGGTATTTTTTATTTTATTTTTTTTTTATTTCACCTTTATTTAACCAGGTAGGCAAGTTGAGAACAAGTTCTCATTTACAATTGCGACCTGGCCAAGATAAAGCAAAGCAGTTCGACAACATACAACAACACAGAGTTACACATGGAGTAAACAACATACAGTCAATAATACAGTAGAAGAAAAAAAATAAGACTATATACAATGTGAGCAAATGATGTGAGATAAGGGAGGTAAAAGCAAAAAAATGCCATGGTGGCAAAGTAAATAAAGTATAGCAAGAAAAACACTGGAATGGTAGATTTGTAGTTTGAAGAAAGTTCAAAGTTCAAATATAAATAATATGGTGCAAAGGAGCAAAATAAATAAAATAAATAAATACAGTAGGGGAAGAGGTAGTAGTTTGGGCTAAATTATAGATGGGCTATGTACAGGTGCAGTGATCTGTGAGCTGCTCTGACAGCTGGTGCTTAAAGCTAGTGAGGGAGATAAGTGTTTCCAATTTCAGAGATTTTTGTAGTTCGTTCCAGTCGTTGGCAGCAGAGAACTGGAAGGAGAGACGACCAAAGGAGGAGTTGGCTTTAGGGGTGACCAGAGAGATATACCTGCTGGAGCGCGTGCTACAGGTGGGTGCTGCTATGGTGACCAGTGAGCGGAGATAAGGGGGGACTTTACCTAGCAGGGTCTTGTAGATGACCTGGAGCCAATGTGTTTGGCGACGATTATGAAGTGAAGGCCAGCCAACGAGAGCATACAGATCGCAGTGGTGGGTTGTATATGGGGCTTTGGTGACAAAACGGATGGCACTGTGATAGACTGCATCCAGCTTGTTGAGTAGGGTATTGGAGGCTATTTTGTAAATGACATCGCCGAAGTCGAGGATTGGTAGGATGGTAAGTTTTACGAGGGTATGTTTGGCAGCATGAGTGAAGGATGCTTTGTTGCGAAATAGGAAGCCAATTCTAGATTTCACTTTGGATTGGAGATGATTGATGTGAGTCTGGAAGGAGAGTTTACAGTCTAACCAGACACCTAGGTATTTGTAGTTGTCCACAAATTCTAAGTTAGAACCGTCCAGAGAAGTTATGCTGGATGGGCGGGCAGGTGCAGGCAGCGATCGGTTGAAGAGCATGCATTTAGTTTACTTGTGTTTAGGAGCAGTCGGAGGCCACGGAAGGAGAGTTGAATGGCATTGAAGCTCGTCTGGAGGGTTGTTAACACAGTGTCCAAAGAAGGGCCAGAAGTATACAGAATGGTGTCGTCTGCGTAGAGGTGGATCAGAGATTCACCAGCAGCAAGAGCGACATCATTTATGTATACAGAGAAAAGAGTTGGCCCAAGAATTGAACCCTGTGGTACCCCCATGGAGACTGCCAGAGGTCCAGACAGTAGGCCCTCCGATTTGACACACTGAACTCTGTCAGAGAAGTAGTTGGTGAACCAGGCGACGCAATCGTTTGAGAAACCAAGGCTACTAAGTCTGCCGATGAGGATGTGGTGATTAACAGAGTCAAAAGCTTTGGCCAGGTCAATGAATACGGCAGCACAGTATTGTTTCTTATCGATGGCGGTTACGATGTCGTTTAGGACCTTGAGCGTGGCTGAGGTGCACCCATGACCAGCTCTGAAACCAGATTGCATAGCGGAGAGGATGCGGTGGGATTCGAAATAGTCTGTAATCTGTTTGTTGACTTGGCTTTCGAAGACCTTAGAAAGGCAGGGTAGGATGGATATAGGTCTGTAGCAATTTGGGTCAAGAGTGTCACCTCCTTTGAAGAGGGGGATGACAGCAGCTGCTTTCCAATCTATGGGAATCTCAGACGACACGAAAGAGAGGTTGAACAGGCTAGTAATAGGGGTTGCAATAATTTCGGCAGATAATTTTAGAAAGAAAGGGTCCAGATTGTCAAGCCCAGCTGATTTGTAGGGGTCCAGATTTTGCAGCTCTTTCAGAACATCAGCAGTCTGGATTTGGGAGAAGGAGAAATGGGGGAGGTTTGGGCGAGTAGCTGTGGGGGGTGCAGTGCTGTTGAATGCAGTAGGGGTAGTTAGGTGGAAAGCATGGCCAGCCGTAGAAAAATGCTTATTGAAATTCTCAATTATAGTGGGCTTATCGGTGGTGACAGAGTTTCCTATCCTCAGTGCAGTGGGCAGTTGGGAGAAGGTGTTCTTATTCTCCATGGACTTTACAATGTCCCAGAACTTTTTATAGTTGGAGTTGCACGAAGCAAATTTTTGTTTGAAAAAGCTAGCCTTGGCGTTTCTAACTGCCTGTGTGTATTGGTTTCTAACTTCCCTAAAAAGTTGCATATCGCGGGGGCAGTTCGATGCTAATGCAGAACGCCACAGGATATTTTTGTGTTGGTTAAGGGCAGTCAGGTCTGGGGAGAACCAAGGGCTATATCTGTTCCTGGTTCTAAATTTCTTGAAAGGGGCATGCTTATTTAAGATGGAGAGGAAGGCATTTTTAAAATATAACCAGGCATCCTCTACTGACGGGATGAGGTCAATATCCTTCCAGGATACCAGAGCCAGGTCGATTAGAAAGGCTTGCTCGTTGAAATGTTTCAGGGAGCGTTTGACAGTGATGAGTGGAGGTCGTTTGACCACTGACCCATTACGGGTGCAGGCAATGAGGCAGTGATCGCTGAGATCTTGGTTGAAAACAGCAGAGGTGTAATTAGAGGGCACATTGGTTAGGATGATATCTATGAGGGTGCCAGAGTTTGCGGCTTTGGGGTTGTACCTGGTGGGTTCATTAATAATTTGTGTGAGATTGAGGGCATCAAGCTTGGATTGTAGAATGGCTGGGGTGTTAAGCATGTCCCAGTTTAGGTCGCCTAGTAGCACGAGCTCTGAAGATAGATGGGGGGCAATCAGTTCACATATGGTGTCCAGAGCACAGCTAGGGGCCGAGGGGGGTCTATAGCAGGCGGCAACGGTGAGAGACTTGTTTTTGGAGAGATGGATTTTTAGAAGTAGAAGTTCAAATTGTTTGGGTACAGACCTGGATAGCAGGACAGAACTCTGCAGGCTATCTCTGCAGTAGATTGCAACACCGCCCCCTTTGGTCGTTCTATCTTGTCTGAAAACGTTGTAGTTAGGGATGATGATTTCACAGTTTTTGGTGGACTTCCTAAGCCAAGATTCAGACACAGCTAGGACATCCGGGTTGGCAGAGTGTGCTAAAGCAGTGAATAAAACAAACTTAGGGAGGAGGCTTCTAATGTTAACATGCATGAAACCAAGGCTATTACGGTTACAGAAGTCATCAAAAGAGAGCGCCTGGGGAGTAGGAGTGGAGCCAGGCACTGCAGGGCCTGGATTCACCTCTACATCCCCAGAGGAGCAGAGAAGAATAAGTATGAGGGTACGGCTAAAAGCTATAAGAATTGGTCGTCTGTGACGTCCAGAATAGAGAGAAAAAGGAGCAGGTTTCTGGGGGCGATAAAATAGCTTCAAGGTATAATGTACAGACAAAGGTATGGTGGGATGTGAGTACAGAGGAGGTAAACCTAGGCATTTAGTGATTATGAGAGAGATATTGTCTCTAGAAACATAATTGAAACCAGAAGATGTCATAGCATGTGTGGGTGGAGGAACTGAGAGGTTGGATAAGGTATAATGAGCAGGGCTAGAGGCTCTACAGTGAAATAAGCCAATAAACACTAACCAGAACAGCAATGGACAAGGCATATTGACATTAAGGAGAGGCATGCTTAGCCGAGTGATCAGAGGGTCCAGTGAGATTCAGACAGCTAGCCGGGCCATAGGTAGCAAGCTGGTGGAAGATGGGAGGGAGGTCTGTTTTTAGCCACCTCGTGCGTTTCCGTCTGTGGGTTAGTGGGGTTCCGTGTGGAAGGGGGGACCTGTCCAAGTTGGCAAAATAGTTAGTTATAGTGGCCCAAAAAAAGTGTCCGATAGACCTATTCAGATCGCAGCCGAAAAGACAGCTAACGATTAGCCGGCCGCAGATGGGCGATCAGGTTACGTCGCGACGGAGGGGCCAGTTGGATAACTCCCTCGGGCAGATAACGTCGGTGGTCCGGTCATGAAGACCCGATGGGGCTCCGCATCGGCAGTAAAACGGGTCAGGATTGGTGAGTTGTAGCCCAGGAGACACTTCAGCTGGCTAGCTCAGGAACAGCCCACGAGTGGCTGACGGAACTCCTCAGCTGGCTAGCTGGCCAGCTCCGCAATAATGTGTGTTAATTCCGTGACCGACGTTGCCAATAGTCACTCAGGTAGCAGCTAGTTAGCTGCAAGATCCAGGTGTAAATGTCCAGAGCCTGCGGTAGAAATCGGGGAAAGGAGAGAGAATAGGTCCGATATGCTCTGGTCTGAGTCGCGCTGTACAAAAACTGGCGATAGCTTTTCGAGCTAATGGACAGCTGAGGACGGCTAACCGTGGCTAGCTGAACTTCAACGTTAGCCAGTGAAAATGGCTAACCTCTGGCTAGCTTCTGTTGTGGAATTCAGATGAGGTAAATAATACTTTTTTATTTTTTTTTAATTTTTTTATAAATAGGGCTAGAGAGAGTCATAGCTCAGCCCTGCCCTCCGCTCTCTCTCTCTCTGCCTTTTGACCCGCTCTCTGTTTGTCTTGGTTGAATGCAGGTATTTCCCTCAACGTCCCCAATGTGCCCACTGCCAGCCTGCCTGGCACCACCACATTCATTTAAGTTTTTTACAAATTGATCTATCGCTTTATCTATCGTCTTTGTCACATTCCAGGGCTGAGAGAGAGAGAGAGAGAGAGAGAGAGAGAGAGATTTGATGAGAAAAATAGAACCTCTGAACCTTTTCATCAACTATCCCAAAAAATTCCTCTGGTCATCTTTTTGGTTGCCAACTGTCTCCCCATCTGCTCGAACATTTGATGTAAACAGTTTATTGAATGTAGGCCTACTTACTATAACTCTGAATTAGACAGTATTGAGTGCTGAATGTACTACTCAGCTCTCTGAGGTAATATAGCCTGACTCGTAAAAACGCCCTCAAGCCGTTCAACAGTAAATACAAATTGTGTTTATTTTTTATTTAAAAAATACGTTCAATATACATTATATTTGAACAAAATAATTTTCCATTCTCAAAGGAAAGAATAGCTGTGTGATTTTCTAGTTTAGTAACATGAAAAGCTTTTATTCTTTAAAGAATCAAAACTCTTTAAATGATACAATTTGAATAAATAAATACATTTAAAAAAAAGTACAATTACCCGTGAACAACAGAGAGATTCTTATGTGACCAGTGGACCCAGACTGAGACAGAATGGCATGGCGTGCACGTTGGCTTGGCGTGCACGTTGGCGTGCACAGAGAGAAGTTTTGGAGTAGTGACCGACTGACTGACAGAGAGTTCCACTGGATGACAGACCCATAGGAAAACCCAACAGGATTGGGTTTAGCCACATTGTCAATTCAGGAAGTTAACATTTTGAAATTAACATTTTCCTCATTAAGAATTTCAGAATACTGTATTGAGTGCATTGAAACAATAATGACCCCAACTCTGTTATACACCTATTAGACAGACCAGTGACCTGAGTGACTGACTGATAGTTACCATGGGCAACAGACCCGGAGATGTATGGAGTTTACAAAATAATGATACTGCTGAGAAACAGAAGAAAGAGTGTTAATTCAAATATAAACATTAATTAGTAATTATATTATATAACTTCCACTTGGTTGTAGGGGAGAGTGGGGTAAGTTGAGACATTTTTTACATTCAACATCACTTGAATGTAATCACACATTAAGGGAAATATATAGTATTATTTCTTACAAAGATATCTACATATACTGCTAAAATAAAATAAAGGGAACACTTAAACAACACATCCGAGATCTGAATGAAAGAAATAATCTTATTAAATACTTTTTTCTTTACATAGTTGAATGTGCTGACAACAAAATCACACAAAAATAATCAATGGAAATCCAATTTATCAACCCATGGAGGTCTGGATTTGGAGTCACACTCAAAATTAAAGTGGAAAACCACACTACAGGCTGATCCAACTTTGATGTAATGTCCTTAAAACAAGTCAAAATGAGGCTCAGTAGTGTGTGTGGCCTCCACGTGCCTGTATGGCCTCCCTACAATGCCTGGGCATGCTCCCGATGAGGTGGCGGATGGTCTCCTGAGGGATCTCCTCCCAGACCTGGACTAAAGCATCCGCCAACTCGTGGACAGTCTGTGGTGCAACGTGGCATTGGTGGATGGAGCGAGACATGATGTCCCAGATGTGCTCAATTGGATTCAGGTCTGGGGAACGGGCGGGACAGTCCATAGCATCAATGCCTTCCTCTTGCAGGAAGTGCTGACACACTCCAGCCACATGAGGTCTAGCATTGTCTTGCATTAGGAGGAACCCAGGGCCAACCGCAACAGCATATGGTCTCACAAGGGGTCTGAGGATCTCATCTTGGTACCTAATAGCAGTCAGGCTACCTCTGGCGAGCACATGGAGGGCTGTGCGGCCCCCCAAAGAAATGCCTCCCCACACCATGACTGACCCACCGCCAAACCGGTCATCCTGGAGGATGTTGCAGGCAGCAGAACGTTCTCCACGGCGTCTCCAGTCTCTGTCACGTCTGTCACGTGCTCAGTGTGAACCTGCTTTCATCTGTGAAGAGCACAGGGCGCCAGTGGCGAATTTGCCAATCTTGGTGTTCTCTGGCAAATGCCAAACGTCCTGCACGGTGTTGGGCTGTAAGCACAACCCCCACCTGTGGACGTCGGGCCCTCATACCACCCTCATGGAGTCTGTTTCTGACTGTTTGAGCAGACACATGCACATTTGTGGCCTGCTGGAGGTCATTTTGCAGGGCTCTGGCAGTGCTTCTCCTGCTCCTCCTTGCACAAAGGCGGAGGTAGCGGTCCTGCTGCTGGGTTGTTGCCCTCCTATGGCCTCCTCCACGTCTCCTGATGTACTGGCCTGTCTCCTGGTAGCGCCTCCATGCTCTGGACACTACGCTGACAGACACAGCAAACCTTCTTGCCACAGCTCGCATTGATGTGCCATCCTGGATGAGCTGCACTACCTGAGCCACTTGTGTGCGTTGTAGACTCTGTCTCATGCTACCACTAGAGTGAAAGCACCGCCAGCATTCAAAAGTGACCAAAACATCAGCCAGGAAGCATAGGAATTGAGAAGTGGTCTGTGGTCCCCACCTGCAGAACTGTTCCTTTATTGGGGGTGTCTTGCTAATTGCCTATAATTTCCACCTGTTGTCTATTCCATTTGCACAACAGCATGTGACATTTATTGTCAATCAGTGTTGCTTCCTAAGTGGACAGTTTGACTTCACAGAAGTGTGATTGACTTGGAGTTACATTGTGTTGTTTAAGTGTTCCCTTTATTTTGTTGAGCACTGTATATTTCAGGATGTTGTGTGTCCACAGAAATATTCATAATTCATGTAAACATTACAGCTTTGAAAACATAGCTTCTCCAAAAATAGTGGTCTTTGGCACAACTTACTGAGGTAAATTGAGCCGCAGGACAGGGTAAGTTAAGCCTCCTGTAAATTTCTGTACTGAATTAAATATTTCCACAACTTCTTTAAAACCACGTCTATCTTTATTTCCCAAAAACAATTCAACACAATCCCTTATTTGTCTTTTAAGCATTGTTTAACACAGGTTTAACCTCTAACCAACACTTTGTACTTTTTTAACATAGGCCCTGTTGTTGCCTTTTATTCCGGCGATAATGCCTTGCATTACACCTGGGAAGAAAACACTTCAATATCCTCAACTTGCCATTGGCTCAACTTACCCCAAGGCAACATTTTTACTATATTAGCCAACACAGCTACAAGGACACACTTTTATACTAGGTTAAAAACCTCATTTTGAAGCTTATAGAGACCCCAAATTATATATAGAACAATCTTAAAAGTATGTACTTCGGTTTAGATACAAGCATCATAAAACGTTTAGCACAATAAATTCATTTGACTTGGTGAAAATCTGTTTTTTGGACGTAACTTGCTCACCACTTTTTCCATGTGGTTTCTTCCTTCACAGACTCCATGAAATGATTACCACTTCCTAAATATTTGTTCAAATTATTAATTTTGTGTATATTTCCCTAGAAACAAGGTTGGTTCAACTTACCCATTGGCTAGACTTACCCCAATCTCCCCTACTATTGGAAAGTCACTGAATCCTTTATAAGAAAATAAAATGTAGTTTGGATCAGCTTTCAATTATTTCTTAGATAAATTACTTCTTTATTTACTTCGTTTTATGTACAGTACATACAGTGCCTTCGGAAAGGATTCAGATCCCTTGACTGCTTCCACATTTTGTTACGTTACAGCCTTATTCTAAAATTGATTAAATACAACTATTTTTTCAGCAATCTACACACAATACCCAATAATGTCAAAGCGAAACAAGGTTTTTAGAATTTTAGCTAATGTTTTAAAAATAAATGTACATAAGTATTCAGAACCTTTGTTATGAGACTCGAAATTGAGCTCAGATGCATCCTGTTTCCATTGATCAGCCGTGAGATGTTTCTACAACTTGATTGGAGTCCACCTGTGGTAAATTACATTGATTGGACATGATTTGGAAAGGCACACACCTGTCTATGTAAGATCCCACAGTTGACAGTGCATGTCAAAGCAAAAACCAAGCCATGAGGTCGAAGGAATTGTCCGTAGAGCTCCGAGACAGGATTGTGTAAAGGCACAGATCTGGGGAAGGGTACCAAGAAATTTCTGCAGCATTGAAGGTCCCCAAGAACACAGTGGCCTCCATTATTCTTAAATGGAAGAAGTTTGGAACCGCCAAGACTCTTCCTAGAGCTGGCTGCCCGGCTAAACTGAGCAATCGAGTGAGAAGGGCCTTGGTCAGGGAAGTGACCAAGAACCTGATGGTCACTCTGACAGAGCTCTAGAGTTCCTCTGTGGAGATGGGAGAACCTTCCAGAAGGACAACCATTTCTGCAGCACTCCACTATTCAGGCCTTTATGGTAGAGTGGCCAGACGGATGCCACTCCTCAGTAAAATGCACATGACAGCCCGCTTGGAGTTTGTCAAAAGGCACCTAAAGATTCTCAGACCATGAGAAACAAGATTCTCTGGTCTGATGAATCCAAGATTCAAATCTTTGGCCAGAATGGCAAGCATCACGTCTGGAGGAAACCTGGCACCATCCCTACGGTGAAGCACAGTGGTGGCAGCATCATGCTGTGGGGGTGATTTTCTGCGGCAAAGACTGGGAGACTAGTCAAGATTGAGACAAAGATGAACGGAGCAAAGTACAGAGAGATCCTTGATGAAAACCTGCTCCAGAGCGCTCAGAACCTCAGACTGCGGTTAAGGTTCACCTTCCAACAGGACAACAACCCTAAGCACACAGCCAAGATAACGCAGGAGTGGCTTCGGGACAAGTCTCTGAATGTCCTTGAGTGGCCTAGCCTGAGCCCGGACTTGAACCCGATGGAACATATCTGGAGAACTGAAAATAGCTGTGCAGCAATGCTCCCCATCCAACCTGAAAGAGCTTGAGAGGATCTGCAGAGAATGGGTGAAACTCCCTAAATACAGGTGTGCCAAGCTTGTAGCGTCATACCCAAGAAGACTCAAGGCTGTAATTGCTGCCAAAGGTGCTTCAACAAAGTACTGAGTAAAGGGTCTGAATACTTATGTAAATGTGATATTTCTGGGTTTTTTTGCAAAATGTTCTAAAAACCTATTTTTGCTTTGTCATTATGGGGTATTGTGTGTAGATTGATGAGGGAAAAAAACAATTAAATAAATTTTAGAATGAGGCTGTAACCTAACAAAATGTTGAAAAAGTTAAGGGGTCTGAATACTTTCTGAAGGCCCTGTATGTCTATTCAGACACATAGCTTCCAGGAAAAAAATTATAATAATTACGAAGACACACAAATAACAGGGAAGGGGGCAGGGCAATAGCTTAAACATACTTTTATGCAACTCGCCGTAAATGAAGTGCTCTAACAAAATTTCATATAGTACCAGCGGGTTAGTTGGTTTGAAGTTGTTTTTTTTAAGTTACTTTGTAACTGATTCAGTGCAACCAAGCTACTGGGCTAGCATTCCTTCTTGTGCACTCTCCACTGTTAAAGTCTGCATCTGAAATATCATCCAAATATGGTGCCATTTTGGACACAGGATATGTGAAAGTGTCATAGAGGAAGCAGGAAGCACCTCTAGGAGAACCACACCCCTTTCCTCAGACCCCCTGTCTGCTTCTTGAGTGCATATTTGGTGCTGTGTCCATCTTGTGGAGTTGTTGGAATAAGATCATACAAGCATCTCCAAGAACAATATAAACGAAAAGAAAACACACTTTGCATTGAATGTAAATTCTGAGGAGTGCTGTTTGTTTACTCGGCTGAGTAAGTTCACTGTCTGAAGTCCTGGTGTAGCATATATATATATATATATATTTTGTTGTTGTTGATTGTAGTTCTTGTTGTTTTGTTCTAGAGTGCTATAAACCTTGTCAAATGTTGCCACTATGGAAAAGGTACAGAATTATTGCTATGCTATGGGAGGCAGGTAGTCTAGCGGTTAGAGCTTTGTGCTAGTCCGAAAGGTTGGTAGCTTGAATCTCCAAGCTGACAAGGTGAAAAATCTGTTGATGTAAACAAGGCACTTAACTCTAATTGATCCAGGGTTGCCATTGATTATGGAAGACCTGGTATTGACCTCACTCTCCGAGGGTGTCTCAGGTGGAGTAGGGATATGCAAAAAACACATTTCCAATTTCACGTGTATAATACACACTTGTATAATAAACAGGACTATGGGAAAGGGAGGGATAGGGGTTAGGGATGGGGGGAGAGAGGGCGGAGAGGGTGAGGGGGGCAGTGTGGGGTTTTAAGGCACCGTTATTGGGCACTGTCTCCATTCGTTCCCCCCTAAACCAGTAAATGTGACGCAGCACATCGGGTTGGACAAGCTGGTTGCTTTGGAGACAGTGGGGAAGGCCAGTGTTGTCCAAGATGGCATGAAAGAGATCAGAGGCTGGCCAAACCATAAGCCTTCACTTCATAATGATGGACCCTGAGAAAGAGGAGGAGTTTCTGCATGACAGGATGGAAGGGGGCTGGATTTGGGTTTGGGTGTTCTAACATCTCTAAACTGATCTTAGTGAAAAACAGCATTTACACACGCATACACACACAAACACACATACACACATTGAGTTGGGTCACAGTCACTCACACTTTAAATACAGTGGAAAAGTCCCTCCTTCGTCTCTCTCTAAAAGAATAGTGCAGATGATTAGTTTCTCTCTCTCTTGTTTTCATACAAGGTGAGAAGGTTCCCATAGCACAGAGCAGATAACTGTAGATGATGGACAGAAGGCTTGGCCTATAGGCGGTGCTCCCCCAGTCTTCTCCCTCCCTCCCCCCTCTGTCCCCCTCCCTTCCCTACCCGGCAGTCATGTGACCTGAGGTCAACAGTCTGACGCTCTTTTGACTGTGCTTTGTGAAGTGCCCGGAGTGAAAAAAAAGTCTCTATCCTATTCCTCTCTCCTCCTTCCTTCGTTCTTTCTCTCCATCCATCCATCCATCCTCTCTGCTTCTCATTTGTTCTCCAGGTTGCTGCACTGGGATTCTCCTCTCTCCTTTCCATCGTAGCTGGGGAGAGGCTGACCGTACTTATCCACACACCAGCAGTAACCTCGCTTCCTCCCTTTTGATGGACGGCACTGCAGAGAGAGAGAGACAGAAAGAGAGTGAGAAATAAAGAAAGATAGAGTTACATTTAATTCAATAAAACAACCAACCATCTATCATATAAAACGCTTTTCAACTTTGACAAACTAGAAAGGCAGTTTTTTTCTGTCAGACGTGTGCAGCCTTCACCAAGCTGTATCTCATAGGCAGGTAACACCAGTATGGGAAGGACTAACACACTAACACCATTCAACTAGCCCTGGCAGCCTAGAAACACTCAGAGAGTGAAAGAGGAGAGAGGGATAGAGAGAGAGAGACAGAGTAACCTCCTGCCAAATGTATGGCCATATTAGAGAGACATATTTCCCTCAGATTACACAAA
The DNA here is from genome assembly GCF_901001165.1 of Salmo trutta. NCBI lineage: Eukaryota > Metazoa > Chordata > Actinopteri > Salmoniformes > Salmonidae > Salmo > Salmo trutta. The sequence continues at coordinate 34,601,683 of NC_042960.1, read as the reverse complement.
TCCACAAAGAATTCGAAAACAAACCCAACTTTGACAAACTCCCATATCTACTGGGTGAAATATCAAAGTGTGCCATCACAGCAGCAAGATTTGTGACCTGTTGCCACAAGAAAAGGGCAACCAGTGAAGAACAAACACCATTGTAATACCACCCATATTTATGTTTATTTATTTTCCCTTTTGTACCTTAACCATTTGCACATCGCTACAACACTGTATAGACATAATATGACATTTGAAATGTCTTTATTCTTTTGGAACTTCTGTGAGTGTAATGTTTACTGTTCATTTTTATTGTTTATTTCACTTTTGTTTATTATCTATTTCACTTGCTTTGGCAGTGTTAACATGTGTTTCCCATGCCAATAAATCCCTTGAATTGAATTGAGAGAGAGAGAACTTTTACAGAGAGGGGGAGACCGGCCGACAGGGTAAAGGGTAGAAAGACACAGGGGATAGGGTAGAGAGGGACGAAGTAAAGGGGGTGAGGACAGAGAGGGGGTGAGGACAGAGAGAGGGGAAAGAGGACAGAGAGGGGTTGAGGTAAGAGGACAGAAAGGGGAAAGATGACAGAGGGGAAAGGACGTCGATTTGAAACAGATTAGCGTTTTCACGGAGAGCACATAAATTGTTGATCCAACTCAAGGTGTCCGAAAAAAATGATGCACCCCCCTCCCCAACGTAAAAAATATTTTACATTTAACACACTCTTCCGGTTGCTGACAATGATCAGCTAGGGGGAAATTATAATTATAAATATAGGAAATATATGCAATCAATTTTCCACCAACAGGTTTCTGTGCCAATGCACCAAACAACCAATAAACAAAACATACAGACATGGTTTGCATTTTCAACACCACAATAAATAGACTATCAATCTGGACAAACAGAAAACACATCCCTCCCTACCCTGTAGGATTACCCTGTACTGAAAGCTTGGCTTGACAATCTATGAATGTCATGAAACTTTTTGGTGTTTTGTAACAGATGTCTCTTTCCATTCATCAAATTGCCTCTGCATAGTTTGGATTGATTGATTTATTTGTCAGTTAAAAAACACTACATGCACAGGAGGTTGGTGGCACCTTAATTGGGGAGAACGTGCTCATGGTAATGACTGGAGTGGAATGGTATCAAATACATCAAACACATGGTTTCCATTCCATTTGCTCGGTTCCTGCCATTATTATGAGCCGTTCTCCCCTCAGCAGCCGCCACTGACTACATGACACCTGTTCGTGGAACATCTCATTACAAAATCCTGGGCATTAATATGGAGTTAATCACCACTTTGTTGCTATAACAGCCTCTGCTCTTCTGGGAAGGCTTTCCACTCGATGTTGATACATTGCTGCGGGGACTTGCTTCCATTCAGCCACAAGAGCATTATTGTGGTTGGTCACTGATGTTGGGGGATTAGGCCCCCAACATCCCAAAGGTGTTCGATGGGGTTGAGGTCAGGGCTCTGTGCAGGCCAATCAAGTTCTTCCACACCGATCTTGACAAACCATTTCAGTAATGACCTCGATTTGTGCACGGGGGAATTGTCATGCTGAAACAGAAAAGGGCCTTCCCCAGACTGTTGCCACAAGGTTGGAAGCACAGAATAGTCTACAAAGTCATTGTATGCTGTAGCATTAAGATTTCCCTACACTGGAACTAAGGGGCCTAGCGCAAACCATGAAAAACAGCCCCAGACCATTATTCCTCCTCCACCAAATTTTGCAGTTGGCACTATGCATTCGGACACTATGCAGGTAACGTTCTCCCAAACCCAGATTCGCCCGTCGGACTCCCAGATGGTGAAGCGTGATTCACCACTCTAGAGAACGCGTTTCCACTGCTCCAGAGTTAAATGGCAACAAGCTTTACACCACTCCAGCTGATGCTTGGCATTGAGCATGGTGATCTTAGGCTTGTGTGTGGCTGCTCGGCCATTGAAACCCATTTCATGAAGCTCCCGACTAACAGTTATTGTGCGGATGTTGCTTCCAGAGGCAGTTTGGAACTTGGTGGTGAGTGTTGCAACCGAGGACAGACAATTTTTACTCGCTACGCGCTTCAGCACTCTGCGGTCCTGTTCTATGAGCTTGTGTGGCCTACCACTTCGCGGCTGAGCAGACCTACTTATGAGCAGACAAACTTTATTGTCAAATGGCAGCCAAGCATCGATCATCATGTCACCAGAATAAGACCCTTGATATTTATTGAAAGGAGCATCAACCTCATCACTGTGCACTTTCACCACCCTGTGAAGTTCATCATAACTTAATCTGTAGCCTAATAAACTGCATGCTTTCCCATGATGTGGTGATACATTTTATCAGACATGTAGGCTACTTTACTCGCATGAAAAGGTTGGATGGAAACCTGGTTAATGTCAAGCCATTTTGAGAATGCTGGAATTATATTTTGGACGAATGTGCGCATGCCTACATGAGACTTTTGAAGTAGCCTGATCAGATTAAAGCATGTGTATGCCACACATAAAAGGTAATTTAAAAAAAAAGTAGCGGTAGATTCTAGGTGCATGAGGCACAGCTGCTCGGATTGTTCCGGACGACTGTGTGATAACGCTCTCGGTAGCCGATGTGAGCAAGATCTTTAAAGAGGTCAACATTCACAAAGCAGTGGTGCCAGACTGATTACCAGGATGTCTACTCAAAGCATACGCGGACCGACTGGCAAGTGTCTTCACTGACATTTTCAACCTCTCCCTGACTGAATCTGTAATTCCTACATGTTTCAAGCAGACCACCATAGTCCCTGTGCCCAAGGAAAAAAGGTAACCTGCATAAACGATTACTGCCCGTAGCACTCACATTGGTAGCCATGAAGTTCTTTGAAACGCTGGTCGTGGCTCACATCAACAGCATCATCCCGGATACCCTAGACCCACTCCAACAGATGACACAATCTCAATCGCTCTCCACACTGCCCTTTCCCACCTGGACAAAAGGAACACTTATGGGAGAATGCTGTTCATTGACTACAGTTCAGAGTTCAACACCATAGTGCCTACAAAGCTCATCACTAAGCTAAGGACCCTGGGACTACACACCTACCTCTGCAACTGGATCCTGGACTTCCTGATGGGCCAACCCCAGGTGGTAAGGTTAAGCAACAACACATCTGCCACGCTGATCCTCAACACGGGGCCCCTCCTGTACTCCCTGTTCACCCATGACTGCGTGGCCAAGCGCGACTCCAACACGATCATTAAGTTTTCTGACGACACAACATTGGTAGGCCTGATCACCGACAACGACGAGACAGCCTATAGAGAGCAGGTCAGAGACCTGGCCATGTGGTGCCAGGACAACAACCTCTCCCTCAATGTGATCAAGACAAAGGAGATGATTGTGGACAACAGGAAAAAGAGGACCGAGCACGCCCCCATTCTCATCGACCGGGCTGCAGTGGGGCAGGTTGAGAGCTTCAAGTTCTTTGGTGTCCACATCACCAACAAAACTAACATGGTCCAAGCACACCAAGACAGTTGTGAAGAGGGCATGACAAAACTTATTCCCCCTCAGGAGGGAAGGTTCTACAGCTGCACCATCGAGAGCATCCTGACTGGTTGCATCACTGTCTGGTATGGCAACTGCTCAGCCTCCGACCACAAGGCACTACAGAGGGTAATGCGAATGGCCCAGTACATCACTGGGGTCAAGCTTCCTGCCATCCAGTACCTCTATACCAGGCGGTGTCAGAGGAAAGCCCTAAAAATTGTCTGTTTATAGTCTCGCTTTTATTATTTTACTGCTGCTCTTGAATTACTTCTGACTTGTATTTCTTATTCTAATCCATATTTTTTTAAACTGCATTGTTGGTTAGGGGCTTGCAATTTCACTGTAAGGTCTACATCTGTTGTATTCGGCGCATGTGACTAATAAAAAGGTGATTCGATTTGATTATCGCATATTGAGCAACAACTGTCCTGGTTTAGGGACACCGATCCCGTAGAAGTTAACCTGTTTGGTATAGGGGGCAGTATTGAGAATTTTGGAAAAAATATGTTCCCATTTTTAACTGCCTCCTACACCAACTCAGAAGCTAGAATATGCATATTATTGTTCAGGTTTGGATAGAAAACACTCTGAATTTTCTAAAACTGTTTGAATGGTGTCTGTGAGTATAACAGAACTCCTATGGCAGGCAAAAACCTGACAAGGCTTCAAGCAGGAAGTACCCTGTCTGACAAGGAGTCGTGCGTCTTACCTCTTTTTATTGAAAAGTAAGGATCTTAGCTGTAACGTGACAATTCCCAGGGCTCCAATAGGCTCTCAGAGCCCGCGAAATAACTGAAGGTTTACGAGGGAACCTCAGGTTGAAATATATTATCGCCTTTTGTAAGTGGATGCTCGGAGGACCTTTCAATGATGCGCGTGCATGAGTCGCTTCTGAGGAGAAATTTTATTCGGCTGTTTAGGCTCAATGCATACTCCCGGTCGGAATATTAACACTTCTCTACGACATAAATGGCATAAAAATTGGTTTTAAACAGCGGTTGACATGCTTCGAAGTACGGTAATGGAATATTTAGACATTTTTGACACGCCAATGCGCCATGCGCGACACCGCGAAGAAGCATTCTAGAACTCACGAACAAAACGTCGCTGTTGGAACATAACGATGGATTATTTGGGACCAAACCAACATTTGTTATTGAAGTAGAAGTCCTGGCAGTGTATTCTGATGAAGAACAAGCAAGGTAAGAACATTTTTCTTATAGGAAATGTGATTTTGGTGGAGGCTGAACTGGGTGGGTATCTAAATAGCTAGCCCTGTAATGCCGGGCTATGTACTTAGATTATTGCAAAATGTGCTTCATCCGAAAAGCTATTTTAAAATCGGACATATCGAGTGCATAGAGGGGTAATGTATCTATAATTCTTAAAATAATTGTTATGCTTTTTGTGAACGTTTATCGTGAGTAATTTAGTAAAATCACCGGAAGTGTTCGGTGGGAATGCTAGTTCTGAACGTCACATGCTAATGTAAAAAGCTGGTTTTTGATATAAATATGAACTTGATTGAACAGACATGCATGTATTGTATAACACAATGTCCTAGGTGTGTCATCTGATGAAGATCATCAAAGGTTAGTGCTGCATTTAGATATGGTTTGGGTTTATGTGACATGATATGCTAGCTTGAAAAATGGCTGTGTGATTATTTCTGGCTGGGTACTCTGCTGACATAATCTAATGTTTTGCTTTTGTTGTAAAGCCTTTTTGAAATCGGACAGTGGGGTTAGATTAACGAGATTCTTGTCTTTAAATAGCTGTGAAATAGTCATATGTTTGAGAAATTGAAGTTATAGCATTTCTAACGATTCAAAAATCGCGCCACTGGATTGAAGTGGCTGTTACGTAGGTGGGACGAAATCGTCCCACATGTACCAGAGAGGTTAACTCTGTCTTGAACTGCATTGTTGGTTAAGGGCTTGTAAGTAAGCATTTCACGGTAAGGTCTACACCTGTTGTATTCGGCGCATGTGACAAATACAGTTGATTTGATTTGGTTTGAGAGCGTGTGTTAAGCTTTCCTGAATAACTGGGCCTGCTGGGAGGATATGTGGCCCCATTATTGTAGGTCGACTTGGGAGAATGATGACTTGCAACATTCAGTATCAGAAGTAAAAATACAGCCAGACTGTCATGCTATTGCGCCTATCTAGACCTTATAAACTGTAGAGAGTAGACCCATGACTGATCCAAATCGACTGAAACATTCAAATCAAAAAGCTTTTGCGTCGTTATTCAAATTACATTTTCACTGCAGCCTAGAATTTTGTACTCACATGAAAACAATAATGCAATTATTCATTGCATTTTGCTGATGCATTGTTCCTAAACAAGATCAATCGGAGAGCTTTTTGAACTGTGTATTTAATGTCTTCTCTGTACATTCATGCATAATGATGCACCTGGCGTGTCTGCGGCCTATCAGCTATTCCTATTTGTTCTTGTTGATTCATATAAAAAAAATTATGCAGCTTTGAATATTTGTATGTGTGGTATGACTGCTAGTTAGTCTATTGCAGATCTGGACAAACAATCCACCTACCACTATTGTCACTATGAGGGCAGGATAGACCACTGGTAGACTGTATTGGCCTGTGGTATAGTAAAAGTTAGCACATTGAAAAGCGTAGTACATAAGGGAAGTACCAAAACACATTGATATAGGAGAGGAGCATGCAAGCTGATGAGGAAATTTGGCTAGGATGGAAGAAATTAACCAGGGAAAAAACACACAACCCTCCCCTGTGCCCAATGAAAAAAACACACAACCCTCCCCAAAGCAAAACAAAAAGTTTGACAACCCTCCCTATTTTGGACCACCCCTCCCCCCAGTAAATTGCAATCCGTCCCTAATGTAATAATAACACCTTTTCTCCACAGCCACCTGCCAGACTGTGTGTGTCCTATTGCTCCACTCCTTTCTTCCCCTGTTTGCTGACCTCAATTTATCTCTCTCCTCTCCACCCACCCTTATTTTCTCTCTCTCTTGCCTTTCTCAACTTGGATGTTATTCAAAATCGTGTGCAAGCCAGGCTTCAGCAGAACTCAAACATCACGTTCACGGACAAAAATGTGTGTGTACATGTGTGCGCGTGTGTGTCTCTATTTCTCTCTGAAAGGATCTGTGTATCAGGCTTGCAGGGTGCTACAGTAAGGGTTCTATTCAATCTGTAAAGCTGAAGAGTGGCAGATTCTGCGATACAAATGTAAAAGTCATTTTCGATTGAGCGGACATATAGAGCTTGGAGAGGATACGGCGTGAGCGAGTGAGAGTGAAATAGTGTGATGGTAAACATGGAGTTGCTATAATGTTTGTCAGGGCCAGTTGGAGGGCCGTTGGGAAAGGAGCACTGCTATTTTGGGCATCTGGCACACGCTCAAAATCATCTGGAGCTGATTATGGCCCCCCCACACAAACACAAACACACACACCCACACAGACACAGGTACTTAGCCAGCCAGCCTACCAGTCAGCCAGCCAGCCATTCAGCAAACCAGCTAGCCAGCAAACTAGTCAGCCAGTCAGCCATCCAGCGATCCAGCCAGCAAACCAGTCAGCCAGCCAGCCAGCCAGTCAGTCAGTCAGTGTCAGTCAGTCAGTCAGTCAGTCAACTGCCAGCCAGCAGCCACCCACCATCCATTCATCCAGCCAGCCAGCCTCCCACCCAGCCACCCACCCACCCAGTCAGTCAGCTACCAGCCAGAGACCCACCCACCCACCCACCATCCATTCATCCAGCCATCCAGTCAGCAAGCCAGCCAGTCAGACAGTGAGTCAGACACCAGCCAGCCAGCCTGCCAGCCAGCCAGCTGAGTACTAGGATCAAAGACTGCTTTATGGAGAGGAAAACAAATTAAAATACCTGCACCAACTACAGGACTCTGTCTGCTTCTGAAATTGCACCCTATGCCCTATATCGTGCATTACTTTAGACCAAGGCACTATAAAGGGAATAGGGTAACCCCATTCTCACAGTACTGTCATCTTGGCCCACAGAATGTCCTTCCTTCCCATCATTCCTTTTCCTCTTTTTCTCTTTCACCACAGCTCCCCCTTCCCTTCTTCCCTGCCTTGCTCCTCTCCTCTCCTCTGGGGCAGGTTCTATTTCTTCTATGACCAGCGGACGAGACAGGGGAAGAGAGCTTAACATTGTGTTCCTGAGATGGTTAATGATGATGGAGTCCTGGGAATGTGTGTGTGTGTGCATGCGTGCGTGTGTGCATGTGCATGCGTGCGTGCATGTGCATGCTTGTGTGTGTGTAGGTGTGTATGTGTGTGAGTGCGTTTCTGTGTGTGCATGCATGTGAAGGGGGAAGATTGTTTTTGCGGACTGTAGTGTTTTGCTGATATTACTGTTGTATTTACTACAGTGTTTTTTTGAGTGGAAAATACTGTGGTATTTACTGTAGTATTTTACAGTATAGTAAACATTATATTGCAAGTACTACACATGCTCGAGGGATAATACAGTGTGTAGTTGTCACGACTTCCGCTGAAGTCGGTCCCTCTCCTTGTTCGGGCGGTGTTCGGCGGTCGACGTCGCCGGCCTTCTAGCCATCGCCGATTTACTTTTCATTTTCCATTTGTTTTGTCTTTGTCTTACACACCTGGTTTCAATCCCCCAATTACATGTTCATTATTTACCCTCTGTTCCCCCATGTTTGTTTGTGAGTGATTGTTTCTGTGTAGGAAGGTCCGTTATTGTGGGCTATGTTTTGTATTGCATTTATTATATGTTGAGTAAAAGACTCCTATACACCAGCTACACACAGACTTCCTTACAGAATCACTCACCCGAAAGAATGGAGTCAGCAGCAGCAGACGCCCTCCCTTCAGAGATAGAGGAGCGTGTCCAGCAGCACGCGACCATATTGCAGCATCTGGGCACCGCCATGGATCGCGTGCTGCAGAGGATGGGTCGTTGGGAGAGAGGAGGAGGTCATCCAGCGCCTCCACCAGCCCCACTACAGCAGGTCCCACTGTCCACCCCTCCTTCACCCGGTTCCAGCGGGATCCGGCTCGCGCTCCCGAGGGAGTATGATGGGACGTCTGCTGGATGCCAGGGGTTCCTACTCCAGCTGGAGCTCTACCTGGCGACCATCCACCCGGCTCCTTCGGGACGTGAGAGCGTGTCCGCCCTCGTCTCCTGACTCTCAGGCAAAGCCCTGGAGTGGGCCAACGCCGTATGGAGTGAGGGAGACGTGGCATTGGACCATTACGTAGAGTTCACCCGCCACTTTCGGGCAGTTTTTGACCACCCGCCTGAGGGTCGAGCGGCGGGTGAATGACTGTTCCACCTAAGGCAGGGGACGAGGAGCGTGCAGGATTTTGCATTGGACTTCCGGACCCTGGCTGCCAGCGCGGGACGGAACGGCAGGGCCCTGATCGATCACTACCAGTGCAGTCTGCGCGAGGACGTCCGTCGGGAGTTGGCCTGCCGAGACACCACCCTCACATTGGACCAGCTGGTGGACATGTTCATCCGGCTGGACAACCTGCTGACTGCCCGCGGATGTCCGGATCGGGGCCTGTCAGTTCCATCCCCCAGCACCTCCGCTCCGATGCCCATGGAGCTGGGAGGTGCTGCACTTAGGGCGACCGGAGGAGGGGCCATTCCCTGCACCATCTGTGGCCGCAGAGGGCACACTGCTGGTCAGGGAATTTTATTGACCGTTCATTTGCCCATAGTTTAGGGATCCCCCTTGTTCCTGTGGATATGCCCTTCCCTGTGCACGTCCTAGATAGTCGACCATTAGGGTCAGGGCTGATTAGGGAGGCCACCGCTCCACTAGACATGGTTATGCAGGAGGGTCATAAGGAGAGAATCAGTCTCTTACTTATTGATTCTCCTGCATTTCCCATGGTGCTGGGCCTACCCTGGTTGGCCTGTCATGACCCCACTATTTCGTGGCAACAGAGGGCTCTCAAGGGGTGGTCACGAGAGTGCTCAGGGAGGTGTGGGGGGGGGGTTCCATCGGTACGACTACGGTGGAAAGTCCAGACCAGGTCTCCACCGTGCGCATCCCCATAGAATATGCCGATTTGGCTCTCACCTTCTGTAAGAAGAGGGAGACTAAATTACCACTTCATCGACGGGGGGATTGGGCGATAAATCTCCTGGTAGACGCAGCACTTCCCAGGAGTCACGTGTATCCTCTGTCACAGGAGGAGACAGTGGCTATGGAAACATATGTCTCCGAATCCCAGGGGCAGGGATACATTCGGCCCTCCACTTCACCTGCCTCCTCAAGTTTCTTTTTTGTGAAGAAGAAGGATGGGGGTCTGCGCCCGTGTATTGACTATCGAGGTATCAATCAGATCACTGTGAGGTACAGCTACCCGCTGCCTCTCATCGGCAATGCGATCGAGTCAATGCACAGGGTGTGCTTCTTCACAAAATTGGATCTCAGGAGCGCTTATAACCTGATGCGTATCCGGGAGGGGGACGAGTGGAAGACAGCATTTAGTACCACCTCTGGGCACTATGAGTACCTCGTCATGCCGTACGTGTTGATGAATGCTCCATCAGTCTTCCAGGCCTTTGTTGACAAGATTTTCCAGGACCTGCACGAGCAGGGTGTAGTGGTGTATATCAACGACATTCTGATATACTCCGCTACATGCGCCGAGCATGTGTCCCTGGTGCGCAGGTTGCTTGGTCGACTGTTGGAGCATGACCTAGACGTCAAGGCTGTGAAATGTCTGTTCTTCCAACAGTCCGTCTCCTTCCTAGGGTACCGCATTTCCTCCTTCAGGGGTGGAGATGGAGAGTGACCACATTTCAGCCGTGCGTAATTGGCCAACTCTCACCACGGTAAAGGAAGTGCAGCGGTTTCTAGGGTTTGCCAACTACTACCGGAGGTTTATACAGGGTTTTGGTCAGGTAGCAGCTCCCATTACCTCACTGCTGAAGGGGGGACCGGTGCGGCTGCAGTGGTCGGCTGAGGCGGACAGGGCTTTTGGTCACCTGAAGGCTCTGTTTACCTCGGCTCCCGTGCTGGCTCATCCGGATCCCTCTTTGGCGTTCATAGTGGAGGTGGACGCATCCAAGGCTGGGATAGGAGTCGTCCTCTCTCGGCGCTTGGGCACGCCACCAAAGCTCCGCCACTGTGCTTTCTTTTCGAAGAAGCTCAGCCTGGCGGAGCGAAACTATGATGTGGGGGACCGGGAGATGTTGGCTGTTGTCAAGGCTCTGAAGGCGTGAAGACATTGGCTTGAGGGGGCTAAACACTCTTTTCTCATCTGGACGGACCACCGCAATCTGGAGTACATCTGGGCAGCGAGGAGACTGAACCCTCACCAGGCAAGGTGGGTCATGTTCTTTACCCGTTTTGTTTTCACTCTGTCCTACAGACCAGGTTCCCAGAACGCTAAGGTAGACGCACTGTCCCGGATGTATGACACAGAGGAGCGGCCCATGGATCACACTCCCATACTTCCGGCCTCTTGCCTGGTGGCACCGGTGTTGTGGGAGTTGGACGCGGACATAGAGCGGGCGTTACGCACAGATCCCACTCCCCCCAGTGTCCAGCTGGGCGCCTGTACGTTCTGTCTGCTGTTCGTGACCGTTTGATCTATTGGGCCCACACATCAACCTCCTCTGGTCACCCTGGCATCAGTCGGACGGTGCATTGCCTTAGTGGGAAGTACTGGTGGTCCACCTTGTCCAAGGATGTGAGGGTTTATGTTTCCTCCTGCTCGGTGTGCGCCCAGTGCAAGGCTTCCAGGCACCTGCCCAGAGGGAAGTTACAACCCCTTACCCGTTCCACAACGGCCGTGGTCGCACCTGTCGGTGGACTTCCTGACAGATCTTCCTCCACACAGGGCAACACCACGATCCTGGTCGTTGTGGATCGGTTTTCTAAGTCCTGCCATCTCCTCCCTTTGCCCGGTCTCCCTACGGCCCTACAGACTGCGGAGGCCCTGTTCACTCACATCTTCCGGCACTACGGGGTGCGTGAGGATATAGTCTCTGATCGGGGTGCCCAGTTCACGTCCAGGGTCTGGAGAGCGTTCATGGAACATCTGGGGGTCTCGGTCATCCTCACCTCAGGTTTTCACCCTGAGAGTAACAGGCAGGTGGAAAGAGTAAATCAGGATGTGGGTAGGTTTCTGCGGTCATATTGCCAGGACCGGCCGGGGGAGTGGGCGGCGTACATCCCCTGGGCAGAAATGGTCCAAAACTCACTCCGCTACCTCTCTCCTTTCCAGTGCGTACCTCGGTATCAGCCGGTTCTGGCACCATGGCATCAGAGCCAGATTGAAGCTCCTGCGGTGGACGAATGGTTTAAGCGCGAGGAGGAGACCAGGGACAACGGGCCGTGAGGTGGCAGAAGGCGAGCGCTGACTGCCACCGCAGTGAGGCCCCGGAGTTCGCATCAGGGGACCGGGTCTGGATCTCGACCCGAAACCTACCCCTCCGCTTGCCCTGCCGGAAGCTGGGTCCGGGGTTTGTGGGGCCATTCAAAGTCCTGAGGAGACTGAACGAGGTATGCTACAGGTTACAGCTTCCCCCAGATTACCGTATTAATCCCTCGTTCCATGTGTCTCTCCTCAGGCCGGTGGTGGCTGGTCCACTCCAGGAGTGTGAGGTGCGGGAGGTTCCTCCGCCCCCTCTGGACATCGAGGGGGCCCCAGCGTATGCTGTTCGAGCCATCCTGGACTCGAGGCGTCGGGCGAGGGGCCTTCAATACCTCGTGGAGTGGGAGGGGTACGGTCCGGAGGAGAGATGCTGGGTGCCGGTGGAGGACGTCTTGGACCCTTCATTGCTGCGGGAGTTCCACCCTCTCCATCCGGATCGCCCTGCGCCTCGTCCTCCGGATCGTCCCCGAGGTCGGTGTTGGGCGCTGCTGGAGCCGCGCATCAAGGATGGGTTACTGTCACGACTTCCGCTGAAGTTGGTCCCTCTCCTTGTTCGGGCGATGTTCGGTGGGCGACGTCACCGGCCTTCTAGCCATCGCCAATCCACTTTTCATTTGTTGTGTCTTTGTTTTACACACATGGTTTCAATCCCCCAATTACCTGTTCATTATTTAACCCTCTGTTCCCCCATGTTTGTTTGTGAGTGATTGTTTCTATGTAGGAAGGTCCGTTATTGTGGGCTATGTTTTGTATTGCATTTATTATATGTTGAGTAAAATACAGTTATTTACTCATATCGGCTGTCCTGCGCCTGACTCCTATACACCAGCTACACACAGACTTCCTTACAGTAGTATAGTATTCTACGGTATACAACAGTTTACCACAGAATTCTATGGTAAGTACTGTAGTATTCGTTCATGTGGCTCAGTATGTGGGAAAGAGAGAGACGGAGAGAGAGCGACAGTAAGCAAGTGTACATGTGTGCATTCCCTACTTTCTTGGCTACCTGTGAGTTCCGTTCAGTCTCTGTTTTATCTGTGAACTATTAGCAGTGTCATCTCCACTAGCTACCATGTAGTCTTTCTCTCTCTCTTTCTTTGCATCTTCTATCTAAACCTCCCTAGCCCGGCCTGATCCCAAATGGTACCCTATTCCCTATTAAGTGAACTACTTTTGATCAGGGCCAATAGGGATCTGATCAAAAGTAGTGTACTATATAGGGAATATGTTTCCATTTGGGACAAACTCCCTATATGAAACAGACTGAGGGAAGAGGAGGAACTTTAACAACGAAAAAGCCAAAAAAGGAATCACTTTATTTTCCCTTGGAGGAGAGATGCTGGCATGTTTCGGTTCTTCAGCCTAAAGACTAAACTTATTTATTGGCACTGTCTGTGAAAGAGTCTGCCTGTCTCCCTCCTTTCCACATCTTGAGTCTGACCCTGAGTGGGGATTCATAGACCCTAAACCCTAGCACCTAAGCCCTAAATGCTAAACCATAGCCCTTGAGCCCTTAAACCCTAAATGCTAAACTCTACTCCCTTGAGCCCTAGCCACTGAGCCTTAGCCCCTGAGCCCTAACGGTGTCCACATGGCCGATGCTAACAGAGCACACTTCATCCACCCCACACATTCATAATGCTGCATTTATAGGTGTGTGTGTGCATGCGTGTGTGAGTGCTCATAATGCTTCCTTTATGGGTGTGTGAGTGTGTTGTGTGCGTATATGAGTGTGTGCACTTATAATGCCCTTTTTGGGCTAATAGTAGCGCCACCGAGCGTCACGGACATTAAAAAGAGCCTGGCTGACCGCAGGGTAAACACAGGCTCGTAAAACATGTGTGTGTGTATGTGTGGGTGTGTATATATATATATATATATATATATATATATATATATATATATATATGTGTATGTGTGTGTGTGTGTGTGTGTCGGAGTAACTCCCTGGCCTGCAAATGGCTGCAGGATATTGCTTTTCTAAATAAAGCTGGGCTAATGAGAGCCTCAGTGCAGCTACTCTGAAATGAGCACAGAGCACAGGCGTACATTGACAAGTAAAGGACTCACTTGCCACAACCAGATCTACCTATTTCTCCAACATCATAAGGAATGAACAAGGAAACCCAAGAGTGCTCTTCTCAACCATCAGCAAACTTCTCCGCCTATTGGACAACCCCTCTCTCACAATCACCACCGACCTCTGTGACAGTTTTCTGGCCTTCTTTCAAAACAAAGTGGAGGCTATCTACCAACAGCTGCAACAGTCTGCCCCTTCATCTGCTCCCCCCGACAGGACTACCTGACTCACCACCTGCGAAAATACTTAATGCATTCTCCCTTGTCAATGAAACCACCATTACTAAACTCTTTTCTAAATCCAAAACCACAACCTGCTCCCTTGACCCCATGCCCTCTGCCTTAGTTAAGACATGCCGCCCTGTTCTCTGCCCCCTGGTGGCCAAGACTGTAAATGCATCCCTCACATCTGGCATTGTTCCTACTCTGAAAACAGAGGCTATAACTCCCATCCTTAAAAAACAGGGCCTGGACCCTGAGATCCTCAACAACTACCGGCATATCTCAAACCTCCTCTTCCTCGCCAAAGTGCTTGAGCGAGTGGTAGCATCACAAATCCAACAACACATGGCCTCTCATGAACTTTTTTAATCCCTTTAGTCGGTCTTCAGGGCTATGCATGGCACTGAAACTGTCTTGTTAAAGGCAGTGAACGACCTTCTCTATGCTGCTGATGCTAGGAACATCTCCATCCTCATCCTCCTGGACCTGTCTGCAGCATTTGACATCGTCGTCAGATTTTAACTGACCAAATGGAGAGGCTTCTTGGAGTTTCCGGATCACCCCTTGTCTGGTTCCACTCCTATCTATCTGATAGAAATACGTTTGTCTCCCTTGGCAACTGCAGGTCTGCCCCAGGTATCACACACGGCTCAGTGTTAGGTCCATTACTGTTTAGTATTTACATGCTACCCCTTGGTCAGAGCCTCCATCAATTTGGACTCAAATTTCCCTGTTTTGCAGATGACACACAAATCTAGATCCACACAAAACCCAACTCCACTCTGCCATCCCCCTCTGTTGTTGACTGTCTCCGTGAAGTGAAAACTTGGATGAGCAATAACTTTTTAAAATTAATAGATGACAAAACAGAGATCATGCTCATGGGCCCCAACTCCCTCAACATGACAGTCGACGACTGCACCATCCACTCCAAGTCCGCAGTCAGGAACCTTGGTGTTACGTTTGACCCCACTCTTTCATTTGAACCCCACATCTGGAATGTCACCAAGTCAGCTTTCTTCCACCTCAAAAACATCTCACAACTCAGACCCTATCTCACTGACCCCACTGCTGAAACCCTCATTTACGCCTTTGTTTTATCGCGCCTGGACTACTGCAATGCCATTCTCTACAGACTCCCCGGAAAAACACTGGACAGACTTCAACATATTCAAAATTCAGCTGCGCAAATCACACACACCAGACCTTGGAACCACATCACCCCTATCTGCATCAAACTCCACTGGCTCAATACAGGATCATCTTCAAATTGTTCATGCTTACCTACAAAGCACTCAATGGACTGGTGTCCACATACTGTAAGTGCTGTTATTGTGAAGTGGAAATTTCTAGGAGCAACAATGGCTCAGCCATGAGGTGGTAGGCCACACAAGCTCACAGAACGGGACCGCCGAGTGCTGAAGCGCGTAGCGTGTAAAAATCATCTATTTGCAACATCTGGTTGCAACACTCACTATCAAGTTCCAAACTCCCTCTGGAAGCAACATCAGCACAAGAACTGTTTGTCGGGAGCTTAATGAGCTTAATGAAAGCCTAAGATCACCATGCAAAATGCCAAGGATCGGCTGGAGTGGTGTAAAGCTTGCTGCCATTGGACTCTGGAGCAGTGAAAACGCGTTCTCTGGAGTGATGAATCACGCTTCACCATCTAGCAGTCCAGGAGAACGCTACCTGCCCCAATGCATAATGCCAACTGTAAAGTTTGGTGTGGGAGGAATAATGGTTTGGAGCTATTATTCATGGTTCAGGCTAGGCCCCTTAGTTCCAGTGAAAGTTTTTGTGCAGATATTCTTCAGTTTCTAAATTAAGTCAAACCAAATCAAATGTTATTTGTAACGAATACAACCGGTGTAGACCTTACAGTGAAATGCTTACTTACAAGCCCTATCTCACTGACCCCACTGCTGACAACAATGCAGTTTTGAGAAAAATAAGAGTTAAGAAAATATTTACTAAATAAACTAAAGTAAAAAAATATAAAATAGTAACACAATAAAATAACAATGATAAGTGCATTCTGAAAGTTTTCAGACCCCTTGACTTTTTCCACATTTTGGTAGGTTACAGCCTTTTTCTAAAATTGATTCAATTGGATTTATTTCCTCATAAATCTACACACAATACCCCATAATGACAAAGCAAAAAGAGGTTTTTCGAAAAATTAAATATCACATTTACATAAGTATTCAGACCCTTTAATCAGTACTTTGTTGAAGCTCCTTTGGTTTTTCGAAAAATTAAATATCACATTTACATAAGTATTCAGACCCTTTAATCAGTACTTTGTTGAAGCTCCTTTGGCAGCAACTACAGCATCGAGTCTTCATGGGTATGAAGCTACAAGCTAGGCACACCTGTATTTGGGGAGTTTCTCCCATTCTTCTCAGCATATCTTCTCAAGCTCTATCAGGTTGGATGGGGAGCGTTACTGGTTAGACATTTTCAGGTCTCTCCAGAGATGTTCGATCAGGTTCAAGTCCGGGATCTGGATGGGCCACTCAAGTACATTCAGAGACTTGCCCGAAGCCACTCCTGCGTGGTCTTGGCTGTGTGCTTAGGGTCGTTTTCCAGTTGGAAGGTGAAACTTCGCCCCAGTCTGAGGTTCTAAGGGCTCTGGAGCAGGTTTTCATCAAGGATTTCTCTGTTCTTTGCTCCGTTCATCTTTCCCTCGATCCTTACTAGTCTCCCAGTCCCTGCCGCTGAAAAATATCCCCACAGGATGATGCTGCCACCACCCTGATTCACCATAGGGATGGTGCCAGGTTTCATCCAGAAGTAACACTTGGAAATCAGGCCAAAGAGTTCAGTCTTGGTTTCATCAGACCAGAGAATCTTGTTTTTCATGGTCAGAGTCTTTAGGTGCCTTTTGGCAAACTTCAAGTGGGCTGTCATGTGCCTTTTACTGAGGAGTGGCTTCCGTCTGGCCACTCTACCATAAAGGCCTGATTGGTGGAGTGCTGCAGAGCTGGTTGTCCTTCTGGAAGTTTCTCCCATCTCCAAAGAGGATCTCTAGAGTTCTGTCAGAGTGACCATCAGGTTCTTTGTAACCTCCCTGACCAAGGCCCTTCCTCCCATTTGCTCAGTTTGGCCGGGCGGACAGCGCTAGGAAGAGTCTTGGTGGTTCCAAACTTCTCCATTTAAGAATGATGGAGGCCAATGTGTTCTTGGGGATCTTTAATGCTGCAGAAATGTTTCGGTACCCTTCCCCAGATCTGTGCCTCGACACAATCCTGTCTCGGAGCTCTATGGACAAATCCTTTGACCTCATGGCTTGGTTTTTGCTTTGACATGCACTGTCAACTATGGGACCTTATATTGACAGGTGTGTGCCTTTCCAAATCATGTCCAATCAAATAATTTTACCACAGGTGGACTCTAGTCAAGTTGTAAAAACATCTCAACGATTATAAATGTAAACAGGATGCACCTGAGCTCAATTTCAAGTCTCATAGCAAAGGGTCGGAATACTTATGTAAATGAGGTAATTCAGTTTTTTATTTTCAAATTAAACATTCTAAAACACTGTTTTCACTTTTTCATTAAGGGGTATTGCGTGTAAATTGCTGAGGATAATTTAAAAAAATCCATTTTAGAATAAGGCTGTAACGTAACAAAATGTGGAAAAAGTCAAGGTGTCTGAATACTTTCCGAAGGCACTGTATACATGGGGTACTGGTACCAAGTGTGCTGAGGTACAAGTTAGTGGAGGTAATAGAGGTAATATATACATTAGCAGTCAAAAGTTTGGACACAGCTACTCATTCCAGGGATTTTTTTAATGTTTACTATTTTCTACATTGTAGAATAATAGTGAAGACATCAAACAACAAAATAACACACATGGAATCATGTAGTAACCAAAAAAGTTTTAAACAAATCAAAATGTATTTTATATTTGAGATTGTTCAAAGTAGACAACCTTTGCCTTGATGATAGCTTTGCACACCCTTGGCATTCTCTCAACCAGCTTCACGAGGTAGTCACCTGGAATGCATTTCAATTAACAGGTATGCCTTGTTAAAAGTTAATTTGTGGAATTTCTTTCCATAATGCGTTTGAGCCAATCAGTTGTGTTGTGACAAGATAGGGGTGGTATACAGAAGATAGCCGAATTTGGTAAAAGGCCAAGTCCATATTATGGCAAGAACAGCTCAAATAAGCAAAGGGAAACGACAGTCCATCATTACTTTTAGACATGAAGGTCAGTCAATCCAGAAAATGTCACGAACTTTGAAAGTTTCTTCAGGTGCAGTCGCAAAAACCATCAAGCGCTATGATGAAACTGGCTCTCATGAGGACCACCACAGGAAAGGAAGACCCAGAGTTACTTCTGCTGCAGAGGATAAGTTCCTTAGAATTACCAACCTCAGAAATTGCAGCCCAAATAAATGCTTCACAGAGTTCAAGTAACAGACACATCTCAACATTCGCTGTTCAGAGGAGACTGCGTGAATCAGACCTTCATGGTTGAATTGCTGCAAAGAAACCACTACTAAAGGACACCAATAAGAAGAAGATTCTTGCTTGAGCCAAGAAACAATTTACATTAGACCGGTGGAAATCTGTTCTTTGGTCTGATGAGTCCAAATTTGAACTGGCCTCCACAATCACCCGACCTCAACCCAATTGAGATGGTTTGGGATGAGTTGGACCGCAGAGTGAAGGAAAAGCAGCCAACAAGTGCTCAGCATATGTAGGAACTCCTTCAAGACTGTTGGAAAAGCATTCCAGTTGAAGCTGGTTGAGAGAATGCTAAGAGTGTAGAAAGCTGTCATCAAGGCAAAGGGTGGCTACTTCGAAGAATCTAAAATCTAAAATAATATTTAGATTTTTTAAAACACTTTTTTAGTTACTACATGATTCCGTATGTGTTATTTCATAGTTTTGATGTCTTCACATTATTCCATAATGTAGAAAATAGTTAAAATAAAGAAAAACACTTTGCTGGTGACACTGCCTGTGGTTTATTTAAGAAATCTAGGCACACTTAACCAGCGTGGCTACCACAGCATTCTGCAGTGATACGCCATCCCATCTGGTTTGCGCTTAGTGGGACTATAATTTATTTTTCAACAGGACAAATACCCAACACACCTCCAGGCTGTGTAAGGGCTATTTGACCAAGAAGGAGAGTGATGGAGTGCTGCATCAGACGACCTGGCCTCCACAATTACCCGAACTCAACCCAATTGAGATGGTTTGGGATGAGTTGGACCGCAGAGTGAAGGAAAAGCAGCCAACAAGTGCTCAGCATATGTCGGAACTCCTTCAAAACTGTTGGAAAAGCATTCCAGGTGAAGCTGGCTGAGAGAATGCCAAGAGTGTGCAAAGCTGTCTTCAAGGCAAAGGGTGGCTACTGGTTCATGGTTTCTACATGATTCCATATGTGCTGCTTCATAGTTTTGATGGCTTCACTATTACTATAATGTAGCAAACAATAAAAATAAAGAAAAACCCTTGAATAATTAGGTGTGTCCAAACTTTTGGCTGGTACTGTGTATGCAGGTTGATGTCAAGTGACTATGCATAGATAATAAACAGTGAGTAGCAGCAGCATAAAAAAAGGTGGGGTCAATGTAAATAGTCAGGGTAGCCATTTGATTGGCTGTTCAGCAGTCTTATGGCTTGGAAGGAGGCTTTTGGAGCTAGACTTGGCGCTTTGGAAATTTTGGGGGACTTCTTCTGACACCGCCTGATATAGAGGTCCAGGATGCCAGGAAGCTTGGCCCTGGATGCCGAGCAGTTGCCATACCAGGCGAAGATGCAACCAGTCAGGATGCTCTCGATGATGCAGCTGTAGACCTTTTTGAGGATCTGAGGACCCATGCCAAATCTTTTCAGTCTCCTGAGGGAGAAGAGGCATCGTCATGCCCTCTTCATAACTGTCTTGGTGTGTTTGGACATGATACTTTGTTGGTGATTTGGACACCAAGAAACTTGAGGCTCTCGACCTGCTCCTCTATAGCCTCGTTGATGAGTATGTGGGCGTGTTACACTACACTGCCAGGTCTCTGACTTCCTCCCTGACTTCCTCCCAGGTCTCATCGCTGTCGGTGATCAGGCCTACCACCGTTGTGTCATCTGCAAACTTGATGATGGTGTTGGAGTCAAATCAAATGAAAGTTTATTTGTCACGTGTGCCGAATACAACAGGTGTAGACCTTACAGTGAAATCCTTACTTACATGCTCTAACCAATAGTGTGAAAAAAAGGTATGTGTGTGTGTGTGTGTGTGTGTGTGTGTGTGTGTGTGTGTGTGTGTGTGTGTGTAGGTAAGTAAAGAAATAACACAACAGTAAAAAGACATTTGAAAATAAGAGTAGGGGGGGTGGGGGGGGCACAATGCAAATAGTCCGGGTAAGGTAGAGCAGCGTGGCAGATGTGTTGCTACCTACCCTCACCACCTGGGGGCGGCCCATCAGGAAGGCCAGGATCCAGTTGCAGAGGGAGGTGTTTAGTCCCAGATTCCTTAGCTTAGTGACGAATTAAACATTTAGTTAACCTTTTTGTTCGCTATTTCATGACTGACATTGCACGTTTGCACATATAAAATAACACAAATAGCTAATAAGAAGCCAGAAGAACACTTGGCTGTCACCCAGAAGTGATGTCACACTAACCTCTCACCTCTTCTCTGCAGTCAAAATGAAAGCAACTGGTTTCTGTCTGTTAATTTGTTGTGTTTTAAAAGGTTTCTAACGTGCCAATGTAAATACACATGGCAAACTGCACAGTTAATTAAAGTACTTTAAATGCTTTAAATGCTTTATGAATGGGAAAATATATTAGACTTTACTTTGACTGCATATAATTCATACATAGACGCTTCATGTGTGCGTTATAGACCAGTATGACCAATTTACCCCTAATTGGTATGTGGAGGAGGGCTGTTAATGATTTCCTAAAGAATTAGGATATGACCCTCAACTACACAATTTGATAGGTAAAATTTACCCTGAGGATTCGACCCTGTGGAGATCTTCATGCACCATTGACCTCAGTGAGAAGGAGAAAGTAAGTCACAGGCTTATTTCAGGCAATGGGGGAAATGGGGCTAGTATGCTAAAGCATGTTGTCATCAATCTTCACACAATACCCCATAATGACAAAGCAAAAACAGGTTTTGAGAAAACAGAAATACCTTATTTACATAAGTATTCAGACCTTTTGCTATGAGACACAAAATTGAGCTCAGATGCATCCTGTTTCCATTGATCATCCTTGAGATGTTTCTACAACTTGATGGAGTCCACACAGGGGTGAAGGTTCACCTTCCAACAGGACAACAACCCTAAGCACACAGCCAAGACAACACAGGAGTGGCTTCGGGACATGTCTCTGAATGTCCTTGAGTGGCCCAGCCAGAGCCCGGACTTGAATTCGATCAAACATCTCTGGAGAGACCAGACAATAGCTGTGTAGCAACGCTCCCCATCCAACCTGACAGACCTTGAGAGGATCTGCAGAGAAGAATGGGATAAACTCCCCAAAAACAGATGTGCCAAGCTTGTAGCGTCATACCCAAGAACACTCAAGGCTTTAATCGCTACCAAAGGTGCTTCAACAAAGTGCTGAGTAAAGGGTCTGAATACTTATGTAAATTATATTATTTCCGCTTTTTTTGGTTGATATAAATTTGCAAAAATTTCTAACAAAACTGTTTTTCCTTTGTCATTACGGGGTATTGTGTGTAGATTGATGAAGAAAAAACCCCAATTTAATCCATTTTAGAATAAGGCTGTAATGTAAAAACATTTTGAAAAAGTCAAGGGGTCTGAATACTTTCATGCACTGTATATTTCAGTATCATTTTCTAAACGTGTTTTGGCCTTTTGCCATATTCACTAACACTGGTATGACAGAAGCACACTTTTGAGAACAGTCATAATGATGACACAGCTGTCATTGTAATGATGCATCCATTAAGATACCTAAATATGAGCACTTGTATAACATGACATTAATGTGCTATAGATATGCTATGGATATATTTCGTTAATCTTTAATAATGCAGTTGGGACCTGTTATAACACATTCGTGAAATGCTTACAGATGTGTAACATATGTGTTAAGGATATGCTATCAAACGAAATCGTTACCTGTTTCTCTCACATATTTTGCAATCTGTCGATATCCTTTTGCTATGCATCTCTATCACAAATACAGTTGCTTTTTTCTCCTGGTCCTTTCTAACCCCACCTGTTGAATGATTCCCTGTGCATCAGAATGCATGGCCTAGGGGCAGCAGCTCTCTCTATCTCGCTCTGTTAATTGTAATAATAATAATAGATTTTATTTAAGCGCTTTTCATGTCACTTTACATACAGAAGAAAATCAGTAGGATGAAAAGCAATACAATCACACATTAAAAAAGTAACTATACAAATGTGCACTAAACATAAGTACAGACTAACCAAGGAGACCACTACACATGACGTCAGACTAACCAAGTAGACCACTAAACAGGATGGCAGGCTAACCATGGAGACCACAAAACACGATGACAGGCTAACCATGGAGACCACTAAACATAAGGACAGACTAACCATGGAGACCACTAAACAGGATGACAGGCTAACCATGGAGACCACTAAACATAAGGACAGACTAACCATGGAGACCACTAAACAGGATGGCAGGCTAACCATGGAGACCACTAAACAGGATGACAGGCTAACCATGGAGACCATTAAACATAAGGACAGACTATGTAACGGTCGTCGTAGTGAATGGACCAAGGCGCAGCGGGTACGTGAATGTTCATGTTTATTTTACAAAATAAAACACAAAAACAATGAACGGACGACAAACAGTCTTGCAGGCAACACACAGCAGTGCAAAGAACAACTTCCCACAAACCCCAAACAAAACACACCCCTCTATATAGGACCTTCAATCAGAGACAATGTGGAGCAGCTGCCTCCAATTGAAGGCCAAATCAATAAACTAAACATAGAACTACAAAGACTAGAACATGGAAATATACTAACATAGAACATAGCCCAAAACCCCCCAGAAAACACTAACCAAACACCCCTCTACACAAACACACACCCCGAAGCACATAAAACAAATACCCCCCTGCCACATCCTGACCAAACTACAATAACAAATAACCCCTTTACTGGTCAGAACGTGACAGAATAACCATGGAGACCACTAAACAGGATGGCAGGCTAACCATGGAGACCACTAAACATGATGACAAGCTAACCACGGAGATCAAAAAACATGATGACAGACTAACCAAGGAAGAGAACTACACAGAGGATAAGCTAAGACAACAGCGAATCTGGTTAAGCCTGTGTGAAGAGGTGTGTCTTTAGTGTGGACTTGAATATGTGTATGGATTGCGAGGTTCTAACATGGAGAGGCAGGGAGATCCAGGTTAATAATGTACAGTTGACCGGGGCAGCTCTAGCAGGGCAGAAATTTTACAAACTGACTTGTTGGAAAGGTGGCATCCTACGACAGGTGCCACTTTGAAAGTCATTGACATCATCAGTAAGGATATTCTACTGCCATTGTGTCTATGGAGATTGCATGGCTGTGTGCTCAATTTTATACACCTGTCACCAAAGGGTGTGACTGAAATAGCCGAATCCACTCATTTGAAGGGGTGTCCACATACTTTTGTATATACAGTGTATCATTCTTGTGCAATTTATATCTATAGACTACATTGAGGTATTTTAGGCTTTCTGGCATTAGTGTGTAAGCTTAAGGGCCTAACTATACACACACCAAATAGCCTACACACCAATCGCCAAATGCTTTTGTGAGCAGGCAGAAAACGTTAGCGTCATCCACGTAGGCAAAAAGGATAACGTCAGAGTATAATTCAATAAGAGAAAAGCTGCGAAACGGAGAGTTGAAAATAAAGCGAAGGGAGAAAAGTAGTTCCAGAAAAGTAATGTTCAGGAAAGATTTGGTAAAGTGGTAAAAGAGGATGATGGCAGTGTCGGCTATGTTATGTGTGATGAATGTGAGGCGCTAAACAAATTCGACAGTCACAAGACTTGGACTTCAAATAGGGACGTTCAAGGGAACTGTAGCCTTCTGTTCATATGGGTTAAATGGAAACTGAAATCTGACTGTAGGTCTATAACCTCTCACATAGACTTAATATTAACTCCTACAGAATTAAGCATTTCTTGCAGTAAAATGATACGCCAAATGTTAGCAAAATATTGACTAGAGAACAGAAGTGGAAAGATATGATTTATTTCTTTCAGCATCTTGAGAGAATGTGAACGCTCAGTTAGATACGGTCTGTAGAGTGCTATCTTATCAGCATCATAAACGCTGATTATATTTCAACCACTTAAAATAAGCATCCAAGCCAAACTGCAATCTTATCAGAAACATGTTGGGTCATTTTCACAGCTTTCTATTTCCTTACAACTCTTGGACATTTTTCAGAGAAAATCTTTGACGTTTTTTTTGTTGTTATTGCATTTTCTCCCAGGTCCCAAACATCTGCTCCGCGAAAGAAGATAACAGAGAAACTTAACTGATGTCAACTACATTGAAGCATTCATTCTATTCATCTGGTGAGCAAGGGTTTATTTAGTCTTCTAGGGCAACATATAATGACAGAAGAGAAGCGGCACGTATGTAATTATAGACAAGTTGACTAACAAATAGCCTACAAAAATGTTGAAAATTATAAGCAGAAACTAAATCCGGCAAAATAAATCCTGCACCCCCTGTCAAAAAATTGTTCCGCTGTCTTTGACGGTACCCTACTGCACATTTTCTGTATTAGCGGGTTAGGGTTGGGTGCGGGCATCAGATTTTCACTTCATCACATACTGTGCATTTGGAAAGTATTCAGACAACTAGACTTTTCCACATTTTGTTATGTTACAGCCGTATGCTAAAATGGATTAAATTGAGGGGTTTTCCTCATCAATTTACACACATTACCCCATAATGACAAAGAAAAAACAGTTTTTTTGCAAGTTTATAAAAAAACCCTGAAATATTACATTTACATAAGTATTCAGACCCTTTATTCAGTACTTTGTTGAAGCACGTTTGGCAGCGATTACAGACTTGAGTGTTCTTGCGTATGATGCTACAAGCTTGGCACACCTGTATTTGGGGAGTTTCTCCCATTATTCTCTGCAGATCCACTCAAGCACTGTCAGGTTGGATGGGGAGCATCGCTGCACAGCTATTTTCAGGTCTCTCCAGAGATGTTCGATCGCGTTCAAGTTTGAGGTCTGGCTGAGCCACTCAAGGACATTCAGAGACTTGTCCCGGAGCCGGTTTTGCGTTGTCCATGCTGTGTGCTTAGGGTCATTGTCCTGTTGGAAGGTGAACCTTCGCCCCAGTCTGAGGTCCTGATCACTCTGGATCAGGTTTTCATCAAGGATCTCTCTGTACATTGCTCCGTTCATCTTTCCCTCGATCCATCTTTCCCTAGTCTCCCAGTCCATGAAAAACATCCCCACAGCATGACTCCATGCTTCACCGTAGGGATGGTGCCAGGTTTCCTCCAGATGTGATGCTCGGCATTCAGGCCAAAGTGTTCAATGTTAGTTTCATCAGAACAGAGAATCTTGTTTCTCATGGTCTGAGAGTCTTTAGGTGCCTTTTGGCAAACTCCAAGCGGGCTGTCATGTGCCTTTTAATGAGGAGTGGCTTCCGTCTGGCCACTCTACCATAAAGGCCTGGTTGGTGGAGTGCTGCAGAGCTGGTTGTCCTTCTGGAAGGTTCTCCCATCTCCACAGAGGAACTCTGGAGGTCTGTCAGAGTGACCATCAGGTTCTTTGTAACCTCCCTAACCAAGGCCCTTCCTCACAATTGCTCAGTTTGGTCGGGCGGTCAGCTTTAGGAAGAGTCTAGGAAGAATCTGGTTCCAAACTTCTCCATTTAAGAATGATGGAGGCCAATGTGTTCTTGGGGATCTTTAATGCTGCAGAAATGTTTTGGTAGCCTTCCCCAGATCTGTGCCTCGATACAATCTTGTCTCTGAGCTCCACGTACAGTTCCTTCGACCTCATGGATTGGTTTTTGCTCTGACATGCATTGTCAACTGTGAGACCTTATATAGACAGTTGTGTGTATTTCCAAATCATGTCCAATCAATTGAATTTACAACAGGTGGATTCCAATTAAGTTGTAGGAACCATGATCAATGGAATGATCAACCATGATCAATGGAAACAAGATGCACCTGAGCTCAATTTCGAGTCTCATAGCAAAGGGTCTGAATACTTTTACTACTGTTCAAAGTTTGGGGTCACTTAGAAATGTAGAAAAACACAGAAAAACTCATTTTTTGTCCATTAAAATAACAGCATATTGATCTGAAAAACAGTGTAGACATTGTTAATGATGTAAATGACTATTGTAGCTGGAAATGGATGATTTTTTAATGTAATATCTACATAGGCGTGTAGAGGCCCATTACCAGCAACCATCACTCCTGTGTTCCAATGGCACGTTGTGTTAGCTTATCCAAGTTTATCATTTTAAAAGTTTTATTGATAATTAGACAACCCTTTTGCAATTATGTTAGCACAGCTGTAAACTGTTGTTCTGATTAAAGAAGCAATACACCTGGCCTTCTTTTGACTAGTTGAGTATTTGGAGCATCAGCTTTTGTGGGTTCGATTACAGGCTCAAAATGGGTAGAAACAAATAAGTTTCTTCTGAAACTCGTCAGTCTGTTCTTGTTCTGAGAAATGAAGGCTATTCCATGTGAGAAATTGCAAAGAAACTGAAGATCTCGTACAACGCTGTGTACTACTCCCTTCACAGAACAGCTCAAACTGTCTCTAACCAGAATAGAAAGACGAGTGGGAGGCCCCGGTGCACAACTGAGCAAGAGGACAAGTACATTAGAGTGTCTAGTTTGAGAAACAGTCACCTCACAAGTCGTCTACTGGCAGCTTCATTAAATAGTACCCGCAAAACGTCAACAGTGAAGAGGCGACTCCTGGATGCTGGCCTTCTAGGAAGAGTTGCAAAGAAAAAGCCATATCTCAGACTGGCCAATAAAAAGAAAAGATTAAGATGGGCAAAAGAACACAGATACTGGACAGAGGCACTCTGCCTAGAATGCCAGCATCCCGGAGTCGCCTCTTCACTGTTGACGTTGAGACTGATGTTTTGCGGGTACTATTTGATGAAGCTGCCAGTTGAGGACTTGTGAGGCGACTGTTTCTCAAACTAGACACTCTAATGTACGTGTCCTCTTGCTCAGTTGTGCACTGGGGCATCCCACTCCTCTTTCTATTCTGGTTAGAGTTTGACAGTTTGAGCTGTTCTGTGAAGGGAGTAGTACACAGCGTTGCACCAGATCTTCAGTTTCTTGGCAATTTCTCGCATTGAATAGCCAAAATTTCTCAGAAAAGAATAGACTGACGAGTTTCGGAAGAAAGGTCTTTGTTTCTGGACATTTTGAGCCTGAAATCGAACCCACAAATGCTGATGCACCAGATACTCAACTAGTCTAAGGAAGGCCAGTTTTATTGCTTCTTTAATCAGAACAACAGTTTTCAGCTGTGCTTACATAATTGCAAAAGGGTTTTCTAATGATCAATTAGCTTTTTAAAATGATAAACTTGGATTAGCTAACACAACATTCCATTGGAACACAAGAGTGATGGTTGCTGTTAATGGGCCTCTGTATGCCTATTTAGATATTCCATTAAAAATCATCCGTTTCCTGCTACAATTGTCATTTACAACATTATTAATGTCTACACTGTATTTCTGATCTATTTTAATGGACTTTTGTCCAAAATTTGCTTTTCTTTCAAAAACAAGGACATTTCTAAGTGACCCTAAACTTTTGAACGGTAGTGTATGTAAATAGGATATTTCTGTTTTGTGTTTTTTCGAAATAAAAAATGTCTAGGAACGTGTTTTCGCTGTGTCATTATGGGGTATTACAGTATGAGTAGATTGATGAGGAAAAATATTTATTTAATCAATATTAAAATAAGGCTGTAATGTAAGAAAATGTGGAAAAAGTAAAGGTGTCTGAATACTTTCCGAATGCACTGTATAGTCATGTGGTTGCAGATGGGTTATTAGCAATTGCGGTCGGGTGCTGGTGAACAAACAGCTGACCCTCACACCACTAACACACTCACACACACACACACACACACACACACACACACACACACACACACACACACACACACACACACACACACACACACACACTTCCATGACTCTACTCCCCCCTCCTTCCTTCTTTCCATTCCTCTCTTCCCATTCTTTCTAAACCCCCCCTCTTTTCTCCTTTTCTCAGTAATGTCACTCAAGTCTAGACTGTTCACACGGTCTCCTCTTCACTGTGTTTTCCGGTCTTAAACGTCTGGAACACACCATGACCGCACATTCCCCTCGATTGGTATACCACAACACCCCTGCCGGCTCGCCCGTACCTCTAGCACTACCCCCTATTCCCCTGCCCCCTACTCCCCTCTATCTATCCACACTGAGGGGGGCAGGAGCTGGAGCACGACTTAACATTTACAGATTCATATAAACTCCCACCCAGTCATCTGAGGGACACATGTTTCTAAGAGAACATCTTAGTAGGACAAAGGTTAACAGACAGAGAGGCCAGGCTATAGAAGCTACAGAGAGACAATGAAAGACAGAGAGAGACCAGGCCACATAGTACTCGTAGCAGGGCTCTACAGTGAGACCATTTTACACGCCTATGCACCTAAAATAGATGTGTTTGAACTGAGAAAGTAAAGTTTGAGCACATGTGCGAGTTGTGATTTATAGCAAAAACAATTGCTGCCGTAGCTATTTTCAAAGTATTTCTGCCATTTTGTTTCATAGGTGTTAGCTACTCACACAAAGAACTACGATTCCAATATAGCTATCCCACCTCGAGCAGCAACAGTTCCTGGGGGGCTTTGCGCACTGAGTGAAGTGCTGAAAGATAAATTTTTAGAAGTGCACAGGCATAGAAGTTGGTCAAATTTACCCGAAAGTCTACTCAAGTTTGACTTTGTCCTCTTGACTATTTACAATGTTTTGTTAACACGCTAGGTGGTTTTTCAATGTTAGTTTGAGCTTGCTCAACTGCTAACGAAGAGAGACATTGGAGAATCTCATCTCTCACAGTCAGTAGTGATGTGAAGTTCGCAAACGATTTGTTCTTTTTAATGACTATTTTTACTGACTAGAGACTCATGATTAGTTTTTCTAAGTGACTCGTTTATTTTAGTTGTACAGCAGGATTGATACATGCTCCTCTGGCTCAGCAGCTCCAGAGACGTGCTCAGAACAAAACAGCTGTCTGTCATATATGCCCGCAGGAAAATAGATCATGCTGCAGGCAGCATAGAGAAGAACAATTCATGTTTAGAACTGATAATTGATCTCATGGTGCAAGAATGAATGCAATTCATTGATTATTGAATGTTAAGATGGACACAACTTTGTATAACCAAAACATACACAGCCTCTGCTCAATAAACTGGAACTTAAGAACAAATCATTTGGGGGGGCTAAAGTTAGTGAACTATATTTTGCTTATCACCCTCATGGCATTCAAGCAATGCATTCCTCCAACACTCATTCACAATCTAGTCTGGTTGCGGTCACAACTAGACCTCCTTTCAAATGTATCAAGAAATAATTGCATTTGTAATCCTAGCAATCAACAAATGTGGCCTACATTGTTTAAAGCACACTTTTACACTTGTCTCAGTCAGAAATGACAGCTCCAAAAAGCCCCCTATAATGAACAACGTGAACGAGAGGCTTGTAGAATCATGACTCTTTAGAGTTTTCAGTTCATCGTTCGCTGATAGGGGGTCCTGGGTGCTCTGGGCATTACTAACTCAAATGAACGAAATGAGTCGAAAGGTTTGTTCTTTTGACTAAACGAGTCGAAAACTGAACGAGTCAGTAAAAAGAGTCAAACTTCCCATCACTAACAGATAGACATGCGAGTCCCACCGTTACAATGGTAACTGCCCGCCCATTAAAGGGGCAGCTAAACATTTTTGTCTCACCTAAGTGACTCAAATATTTAGTATATTGAGCAGTCTTCCTCAAACACTTTCATTGTGCTCCTAAATTTCTTTGTGTGCTCCTTACTTTTTCAATTTAGGAACGCATGCTCCTTGTAAAAGAAATCATCATGGAGCCCTGACTAGTAGGTTACTGCCATAGTGGCTACAGCCCCAATCTAACCACACTCTCTCCAACCAAACCAGACTTATACTGAGCGTCGAAATCAATTCACATATCCAACTGTCACTGCATGTACAGTGTGTGTGTGTGTGTGTGTGTGTGTGTGTGTGTGTGTGTGTGTGTGTGTGTGTGTGTGTGTGTGTGTGTGTGTGTGTGTGTGTGTGTGTGTGTATGCCCCTGTACATGTATATATGTGCGCTCATGTGTACAGTTGTGGCCAAAAGTTTTGAAAATGGCACAAATATACATTTTCACAAAGTCTGCTGCCTCAGTTTGTATGATGGCAATTTGCATATACTCCAGAATGTTATGAAGAGTGATCAGATGAATTGCAATTAATGACAAAGTCCCTCTTTGCCATGCAAATGAACTGAATCCCCAAAAAACATTTCCACTGCATTTCAGCCTTGCCACAAAAGGACCAGCTGACATCATATCAGTGATTCTCTCGTTAACACAGGTGTGAGTGTTGACGAGGACAAGGCTGGAGATCACTCTGTCTTGCTGATTGAGTTTGAATAACAAACTGGAAGCTTCAAAAGGAGGGTGGTGCTTGGAATCATTGTTCTTCCTCTGTCAACCATGGTTACCTGCAAGGAAACACGTGCCGTCATCATTGCTTTGCACAAAAAGGGCTTCACAGGCAAGGATATTGCTGCCAGTAAGATTGCACCTAAATCAACCATTTATCGGATCATCAAGAACTTCAAGGAGAGTGGTTCAATTGTTGTGATGAAGGTTTCAGGGCACCCAAGACAGTCCAGCAAGCGCCAGGACCGTCTCCTAAAGTTGATTCAGCTGTGGGATTGGGGCACCACCAGTACAGAGCTTGCTCAGGAATGCCAGCAGGCAAGTGTGAGTACATCTGCACGCACAGTGAGGCGAAGACTTTTGGAGGATAGCCTGGTGTCAAGAAGGGCAGCAAAAAAGCCACTTCTCTCCAGGAAAAACATTAGGGACAGACTGATATTCTGCAAAAGGTACAGGGATTGGACTGCTGAGGACTGGGTTAAAGTCATTTTCTCTGATGAATCCTCTTTCCAATTGTTTGGGGCATCTGTAAAAAAGCTTGTCCGGAGAAGACAAGGTGAGCGCTACCATCAGTCCTGTGTCATGCCAACAGTAAAGCATCCTGAGACCATTCATGTGTAGGGCTGCTTCTCAGCCAAGGGTGTGGGCTCACTCACAATTATGCCTAAGAACACAGCCATGAATAAAGAATGGTACCAACACATCCTCCGAGATCACCTTCTCCCAACCATCCAGGAACAGTTTGATGACGAACAATGCCTTTTCCAGCATGATGGAGCACCTTACCATAAGGCAAAAGTGATAACTAAGTGGCTTGGGGAACAAAACATCGATATTTTGGGTCCATGGCCAGGAAACTCCCCAGACCTTAATTCCATTGAGAACTTGTGGTCAATCCTCAAGAGGCGGGTGGACAAACAAAAACCCACAAATTCTGACAAACTCCAAGCATTGATTATGCAAGAATGGGCTGCCATCAGTCAGGATGTGGCCCAGAAGTTAATTGACAGCATGCCAGGGCGGATTGCAGAGGTCTTGAAAAAGAAGGGTCAACACTACAAATATTGACTCTTTGCATCAACTTCATGTAATGGTCAATAAAAGCCTTTGACACTTATGAAATACTTGTAATTATACTTCAGTATTCCATAGTAACATCTGACAAAAATATCTAAAGACACTGAGGTAGCAGACTTTGTGAAAATTAATATTTGTGTCATTCTCAAAACTTTTGGCCATGACTGTATGTGCGTGTGGTGGGTTCCAATTGTCTCTGAGCCACGGTGATGTTAAAGGAGGGTTATAATATGACTCATTCCATTTCTCAGAATCGTCAGAGACCATTTCTCAGACCTTCTGCCCCTGGGAAGTGGGATGATAGGGGTATTTACTGGGTTGGATGGTGTGTGTGTGTGTGTGTGTGTGTGGACCACACCCCTCCATCCGTTAAGTAGGCTGTTGCATCATATCCTCTCCATATGGATAATACATTATGTAATAATATGTATTGTCATTAAATGTAATGTATTTACAATTGATATGAAGCATATTGTATGCCCAACACAGACCCAGCCTTCTGCAAATATCGGATGTATTTTCTACTCCCTCTGTTCTCCGTCGGTGTATAGACCATGGGTGGCCGACGTCTGTCCCGCCACAGACATTAAGAACAACACCAGTGGTAGTCTCTGTGTTTTCTCTAGTGAGACCTCCCATCGCCCTCACCAAAATACTTGCTTTCTTTGCTCTCCACCAGATGCATGCCAGACACACTCCTCCTCCACCACATCTAGTGTCACACACACGCTCAGACCACACTCACATCCTCTCTCTCAAACACACACTCACTTAAAGGGACATTTCTAGAATGTTCTACCTAATATTCATCATCTCAGCACCAGCCCAACATCAACATACTATATGTGAGAAATGGTTTCTATGTTTTGTAGTAAAAAAAGATGGAGGAAGATAAGTGTTCCCAATGACATCATCAAACAATTAGTAGACAATTAGTAGGCAACGCCTACTCATAATTAATTAAAATCACGATGCATACCGATGATGTCATTGGAAACACATCTTCCTGTATCTTTTTACTACAAAACATAGAATAGCGCCATTTTCACATATTATGTTGATGTTGGGGTGGTGCTGAAGACAATAGATATCAAGTTGACATTTTTGAAAATGTTCTTTAACAAATTAATTTGCTGTTCCTACACTCTCAAAAATGCTGGGTTGTTTGGTTGACCCAACTGCTGGGTTGCAGGCGTTGGGTCATTAGCTGTTGGGTTGTTTTCTTTAAAAACTTTTGGATTATTGGTGCTGGGTTATTGAGATATGATCCAATGGGTCAGATCTAAAGACTGGAGGCGTAGTTTAGTTGGGGCGTGGCCTTCAGATAGTTATTTTTAGCCACCCATGAGCGTAAATGTCATTCCTGTTAAGCTGTTCTGCTGTATAGTCATCACATATTAAGATCAAATGTGTATAACCCGCTGCTATGGCAACCCAGCATAACAGTAAAAAAACATCAACTGATGGTTAAATCACCCATGTTTGGGTAATCCCAATTTGTTGGGTTATTCACTCAACCCAACTGGCTGGGTCAAAATAACCCAGTGTGTGTTCTGGCCAATATTTACTCAGTGCTAGGTTACCAAATAATAAGATGTTTTTAAACCCAGAATTGGTAAGAGTGTAGTGAGTCAGCAGAGTGCAGTTGTCGCTGTAATACCTGGTTATTATTTATGTTGATAATGCTGTTTCTGTCAAGGTAATGTCAAAGAATGCATTGGGGGGCCTGGGCGAGGTTTCTTTTCAAAGCCTGTATAATGAGTGTGTGTGTGTGTGTGTGTGTGTGTGTGTGTGTGTGTGTGTGTGTGTGTGTGTGTGTGTGTGTGTGTGTGTGTGTGTGTGTGTGTGTGTGTGTGTGTGTGTGTGTATAATACCTAAAGCAGAGCGAGACTCACTTGTTTTTTCTTGTAGAAGCCTTTTTTGTCACAGTTGGGGATGCGGACACCTCTGGGGATGAGCACACTGGAGATTTTAAGACTGTTCAGAATGCTCTCCATCTCTCTCCTGCATGGGTCCTGCATACACAGCACACAACACCTCAATAGAACTGTACTAACACCATACTAACACCGTACTAACACTATACTAACAGCACATAACACCTCTATAAAACTGTATTAACACTGTACTAACACTGTAGCAACACAGTACTAACACAGTACTAACACTGTACTAACGCAGTACTAACACCGTACTAATGCAGCACGAACACTGTAGCAACACAGTACTAACACAATACTAACATAGTACTAACACAGTACTAACACCGTAGCAACACAGTACTAACACAGTACTAACGCAGTACTAACGCAGTACTAACGCAGTAAGAACACAGTGCTAACACTGTAGCAACACAGTACTAACACAGTACTAACACAGTACTAACACAATACAAACACTTTACTAAAACTGTACTAACACTGTAGCAACACTGTAGCAACAATGTAGCAACACAGTACTAACACTGTAGTAACACAGTACTAACACAGTACTAACATGAGTGTGTTTCAGTAAAGTATGAGTGTGTGTCAGTAAACAGATGAGGGGAGGGGGTGGGTTTGTGTGTGTCAGTAAACAGGTGGG